>NC_030833.1:9050000-9135000 GCF_001704415.2 Capra hircus | reverse complement strand
AGCAGGCCTGTCTCTTGGGGCGTGTGTACTTAGTCCCTTCCGTCACTTTCGACTCTTTGCGACCCCATGGACTGTAGCCCACCAGGCACCTCTGTCCATGGAATTTTCCAGGCAAGAATACTGAAGTGGGTTGCCATTTCCTTCTCCAGGGGATTTTCCCAACCCAGGGATCGAACCCCGGTCTCCTGTTTGGCAGGCAGATTTTTTTTTTTTAACCACTGAGTCACCTGCGAAGCCCTTGAAGCAGCCCAATTTGCGGTACTTCGCTATGGCAGCCGTGGGGAAGTAGTGCGATATGGAAAAGGGCTGAGGCTCCCCCTGGCATGTTGGCATTTTTAGGTGATAGTACAGAAAATGGCAGAGTTTCACACCAAAGTAGGAATTGCTGGCATCGACTCTTCATTTTGGGAATTAGTTTGGGAAAGCTGTTTTGGAGTAAAAGTAATGCAAACGCAAACAAGTGAGTCTGCCTGTTCTATTTATACTTTTGACAGAAAGAAACCTGCCTGGTGAGCCCCTACTCACTGCAAGGGAGTCTGGGAAATGTAGTCTGGCTAGTGTCCAAGCAAAGAGGAATGGCATTTGGGTGAGCAGCTCTGTCTACCATGCTTGGTGAACATCTTCAAATCTATCCCCTGCCCTGCTCCCACCGAATGCCCCCCACCTGGACACTGCACTCGTCATTAGCACCAGTCCTCTGGAGCTAGTTTCAGAGTCCCTAGAGGAAAGAGGGGCTTCCCAGATGGCACTAGTGGTAAAGAGCTCGCCTGCCAATGCAGGAGACATATGAGATGTGGGTTCGATCCCTGGGTCAGGAAGAACCCTTGGAGGAGGGCATGGCACTCCACTCCAGTATTCTTGCCAGAGAATCCCCTGGACAGAGGAACCTGATGGGCTACAATTCATAGGGTCACAAAGAGGCAGACATGACGGAAGTGACTTAGTACGTATGAATGCATGGAGAGAAGACTCTCTTGGGTCCACTATCCAGTGCAGAGGGAGAGAGGGCCTGGCTCGCAGAAGCCCCTGCAAAGACTGGACAGCTGAGGCAAGTGCTGCGGGTCCTCCTGTCTGCCCTGTGCCTCCCAAGAGTGGTGCTCCCTGCAGGCATCCTCAGTGAGCCTGCCCCAGCGCTGCAGAGCCTGGACTGTCTGAGACAACAGCCGGCTGATGGAAGCCCCTGAGCCACCAGCACACTATCGGGGCATTTCTTGTGCTCCTTGGCTCAGCGTCTAATGCGCCAAGGCTGAGCCTCTGGGCACTCAGATGCCCAGTCATCTACAACAGCTTCCTGGAGTGCCTTGGAGAGTGTCTGGTCATAGCCCGCCTCTCTCAGGTGGCTCTGGGGGCCTCTGCCTCTGTGAACCATCTACCTTCTGTGCAGAATCTGGGCTCCCTTCTCTGCCTTGGGACTCCTCTTCCCACCAGGCCCATTCTAGCCATCAGGAGAGATCTCTCCCCAGGAGGCCCAACCTTTGATGTTTTTCCTTGGCCTGAGCCCCAGACCAGCATCACCACCAACACCACCAGAAACGGATGGTTACAATCAGAAGCTGAAACCAGCAGAATTCTCACCACCCGGAATGCTGGGTGGGAAGTTCTCATGGCTTCTATCCCAGCCTGGCAGCCCTCTCCTCTTCAGCATCCTCCAGCTCGGTGAAATATCCTCAACATTAATTATTACAATTTATGAAATCTGGAGAAATAAAATCTCACTGTATCCCCTTCACTGCTCCGCTACTCCCCCACCAAAATGGAGTATCTTATTTTGCTAACTGCTTAAACATAAAGCTCCAACAGAAAAAAAATTGTCCCCACAGCTCATATTTTTCATCATTTGGTCATTAAATAGTGATGGATATAAACCTATAAAGAACCTAAACTGAACCTTTTAACAATCCATGAGCAATACTATCATTTCTTTAATAGAACCTGCTGACCGTGCCTTGCACAGACACCATTTGTCACTTTCAGCACGCAATAATCAATAAGTTGGCTTGAAAATAAATAATATAACAGTCACAATATATTATCTTTCAGACTGGCCTTATACTAACCATAAAATGGGACCAAAACAAGAAGGAAACTTCTATATAAATGTTAACAAGTCAGGAGCATCAAAGTTGGGCCTAATGCATGAGTTACACTGGTGCCAAGTCTCCCTCCTTAATTTGCTTTTTACAAAATATTTATTTATCTATTTATTTATTTTATTTTACTGCATTGAGTCTTAATTGGGGCATATAGGATGTTCCTTAGGTTATGCCAGGTCTTTCGTTGTGGTGCTCAGACTCTCTAGCTGTGGCTCGTGGGCTTAGTTGCTCCGCAGCATTTGGGATCTTAGTTCCCTGACCAGTGATCGAACCCATGTCCCCTGCATTGCAAAAGGGGTTCTTAACCACTGGACCACTAGGTGCGGGCGTGCGTGTGTACTAAGTTGTTTCAGTCTGCCTGAACCCTATGGACCTTAGCCCGCCAGGCTCCTCTGTCCTTGGGATTCTCCAGGCAAGAATACTGGAGTGGGTTGCCATGCCCTCCTCCAGGGGATCTTCCCAACCCAAGGATCGAACCCGCGTCTCATGTCTCCTGCATTGGCAGGCGGGCTCTTTACCGCTAGCGCCACCTGGGACCACCAGGGAGGCGCCCCCTATCTGCTCTGAGTTCTGTGGAGCTGAGCCTTTGCTGCTGCCCACCGCTGAGGTCAGGCAGTGGAGTTCTGGTCAGCATGGTATTTGGGGGCCAGTTTATCACAGCCTATGTCACACAGGTGCAGACATTCTGAGTTTCCCGCCAGGAATCCCAAGTCATAGCTTCAGAGAGAAAAGGCCTGACTGGTCGAACACCCGGTACCAGGGTTTGTTTAGATCCAAGAGGGTGTCACAGTCCAGATTCAGCTTCTGGGATATGTGTTCTGTGGGAGAGAAATGCCACAAAGAATCCAAGCCACCAGGTAGCCCTGATGGAGAGCGGGTTCTGGAAGCAGCAAAGCAGAGACCTGGTCCCAGGACTCCCCCGGGGGTTGAGCGACCCTTGGCGGCCCCCTCCGTAGCTCACCTGAGTCGGTCACCATCAGATGCTGCTCCTGTGTAGCAGAGAGCCCCCCAGCCCAGGTTCCTGCTTCCTTTCTTCATTCACTTCGTTCACTAGAATGGCACTGAGAGCCTACTAAGCGCCAGGTCCTGTTCTAGGTGTCAGGGCCACAGCGGAGCAAGCAGACGAAAGTCCCTATCTCCTGGAGCTTAGCTGCTGGTCGGGCAATAAAACAGACACACTGTGTGAATCCACAACAGGTCAGGAGAGGGGCCAGTGCTAGAGAGAAGCACAAAGTGGGGTGAGGGAGCGGGTTCAAGTTCAGACCAAATCTCTGCTGGTTCCCAAGTTCCCAGTCCATCCTCAGATCTACCTTTGGTCACTCGGTTTCCCTGGTGACCAGTCTCCCTCCGGGTCCTAATTCACCCTGTTCGGGCCTGAGCCAGGCTGCCAGATACCACTCTGTGCGAGACCCTCCCCTGCCTCCATGAGGCAGAAAGCTCTGTTCCCACTTCACAGCCAGGAGCCCAGGGCTTAGAGGCAGCAAGTCACTGGTAAATAAGCTGACCAACTCTTCTTGTTAACGTGAGACTGTCAGTGCAGAAACCAGGGCATGCTCAGTTGTTCAGTCGTGTCTGACTCTGTGCGACCCCATGGACTGTAGCCTGGCAGGCTCACTGTCCATGGGATTCTCCAGGCGAGAATACTGGAGTGGCGTGCTATTCTCTTCTCCAGGGATTCTTCCCAACCCAGAGCTCGCACCCAGGTCTCTGGCATTGCAGGCGGATCTGAAACCAGGGCAGTCCCGGACAAACTGGGGCGGTTGGTCACCCTCAGGCCAGTGTCAGAGCTGGATCTCAAAGCCACCACGTTCTCAGGCTCTCCACCGCCCCTCAGAGGAGGCCGCTTGAAATTTGAGGCAGCCACTGCCACCCGAAGTTCTAGAATGACTAGCCTGGCAAAGACAAACTGAGACAATTTGGGCTGGTTTTCACAGAATTTGGAATCAAACAGACCTAGGATCCAATCCCAGCCCAGCCACTCAGCAGCTGGGTGCCCCTGGTTGAACTGCCTAACCTCTCTGAGCCTCAGCCTCCTCATCTGAAAACGGAGGTGAGGACGCGTATTTCAGCAGGGCCTTTAGGAGGATCTGAACTCGCACATCTGACACAGCCCACGGTAGGTATTCCGCTAGTGGTGGCATTATTAATACAGAGTATTTTATCCCTGGAGTTAATGGGAAGAGCTCTGGCTGCTCCTAGGGGCCGTGTGGAGGTAGGAGCCAGCGCTGCAACATTTATTATGAATCAGCTTGGTACGTGGAGCCAAAAATACTCTCTGTGGGTAGCGTCTCTGTGACTGATATTAAAAATGACTGATTTAAGAGAAAGTGCTTCACCCCTGTTGCAAACTAAGAAGGTAGGGCTGGAGTGTTCTCAGCCTTAAATGCTGCAGTATTTCATCTTTGGGTAGTCATAAAGTTAAAGGTTAATAGGCTGTACAAATGACAGAGTTTAAAGGGAAAAATGGGGAGGGGTGAGGCACTCTCGGGCGGCCGAGGGCAAGCTGGAGACAGGTGTTGACTCACCTGCAGGGAGGAAATATAGGGGTGGGGCTGGCTGAGGGGGGCTAGGCCCTTCGGCCCCTTCTCCTATTCACTTCTGCAGGGAAATTCCTAATGTCCAGAGCTCTTCTCCCCAAGGGGGGTTTCTTTTGGGGTAGGACCTGAGGATCCGTGGCATTGGAGAGACTGAGGCTGGGAAGGGTGGTGAACGTCAACCCTGAATTCACTGTCCTGAGAAAGAAGCTCTAGGTGACCTAGGGGGAAGAAAGGGGGCTCAGACGGAAGTGTGCCGAGCCCCATTTCCCACAGCTGACCCTGTGTTCAGAGCTGTGGTTCTCCAGGCTGGGAGCACAGTAGAATCACTGGGGAGCTTGGTGTCCACATGCAGAGTCCTAGGTGCCAGCTCTGAGGCTGGCGGTGCCTGGAAATCTGCACTTGAACACATCCCCAGTCATCTCCCAAGGTGACCCTAAGGGGATCTCAGGGTGCACTTACAGAAGCCCTCGAACGGTGAATGCATGAGGGTCAATTTCTAGATGCAGATTCCTAGAACTGATGATGACAGGACTTTGGGGATTACCAAGCCCCACACTGAACCTTGAATCAACCAGACGCCTGTTGGAATTTAGCCTCAAGGTCTTCATCTGCCAAACACAGTCTGGAGGATGCTAGTGAGGGCCTGGGGTGGGGACCACTCCCCTCATCACCTGTTTCCAATGGGGAAGTGGGGGTGCCACCCAAGAGGGACCTGCAGGCAATGGCTTTTGGCACCACAGAACTCTTATCAGCAGGGAATCAGTGCTTCCCCAATCAGTGCCATGGAGCCTTCGGATTACTGATTCCTTTTTTCTACATGTATGGGGCCGGCTCTGTCCTGGGCTCCCTGCGGACCAAGAAGCAAAGGCTACAAGTGGCCATATGCCGGCTGCAGGTGCACACACAGGACACCCTAAAATTCAGAGTTTACCCCCAATCTGAGGTTTTGGACACATCAGGAGTTGAGCTGCCTGCAAACAAACACTAATTTAGAGAGGGGAAAAATTGTTAAATGCAAGTCAACAGAATCCATCATGGACAGAGGATTTTTTAACCAAGTTTCTTTAAATGCACCAAAAAAATCTTCTCTGTATAAGGAATTTAACAGATTATAAAACACGCTTATTGCTGTATCTCCTTATTGCTGTTGTTCAGTCACTAAGTTGTGTCCGACTCTTAGTGACCCATGAACTGCAGCACTCCAGGCTTTCCTGGCCTTCACTATCCCCTAGAGTTTGCCCAAAACTTATGTCCATAGAGTCAGTGATGCCAGTCAGTCAACCATCTCATCCTCTGTCACCCCCTTCTCCTCCTTCCCTCAATCTTTCCCAGCATCAGGGTCTTTCCCAATGAATCGGCTGCTTGCATAATATGGCCAAATGATTGGAGCTTCAGCTTCAGCAACCGTCTTTCCAAGGATTTCCTTTAGGATTGACTGGTTTGATCTTCTTGCTGTCTATGGGGCTCTTAAGAGTCTTCTCCAGCACCGCAATTCTCCAGCTTTCACATCCGTGTGTGACTACTGGAAAAACCATAGCTTTGACTATACTGACCTTTGTAGGCAAAGTGATGTTTTTGCCTCTTAATACACTGTCTAGGTTTGTCATAGCCTTCCTTCCAAGGAGCTCCTTAGACTCTCACAAAACACCATAAGGTACTGGTTACAGTTCCACCTTAGAATAAAGACTCTGAGGCCCAGAAAGGCCAAGAGACTTGTCCAATTGTGTGGGCAGAGTGATGGCTCCCACAGATGTCCAGATCTTGATCCCCAACCTGGGAATATGTTACCTTTGTGGCAAAAGGGGTTTTGCAGATGTGATGAAGTTAAGGGTTTTGAGTTGCAGAGAGGGTCCAGTATAATCCTTGCCATGATAGCATCCCTGAAGGAGAAAGACGGAGCTGGGAGACACCGAGCGCCTCTATGTGAGAAGGACTCACCCCTTCCTCCCTGGCTTTGATGATGAGGGAAGGAACTGTGAGGCGGAGGATGACAGCTAGGAGCTGGAGAAGGCCAGGAGACAGATTCTCCTCTAGAGAATTGGAAGAAATCCTGCCCCGAAGACACCTGCTTCTATCCTGATGAGACTCGTTTTAGACTTCTGAACCGCAGAGCTGAAAGATAACAAAGTTCTGTTGTTTTAAACTACTATAGTTGTGGGGCTTTGCAAGAGCAGCATTAGGAAACTAATCCAATCACAGAGAGAGAAAAGAGGGGAACCGAACCCAAAGTCCCTGGCTCACTCCAGGACCCCTCACAGCAGAGGTTGGTTGGGAGGTAGGGATACAGATGAAGGGAAATACTGTGATCTCGGCCACCTCTCCCTTTGGGAGCAGTGATAATAACAGTGAGATGGTAGCTTATTCAAACTCCAGCTGAAACTCTGAGCAGGTGGTTGTTACATCTCCTTTCTGGTTCTCAGCCCTGGTCTGAGTTTCCTGCCCCCACAAGCCAGCCTCCACCCTCCCCTGCCCACGGAACAAGGCTCAGCCTTGCCCAGACCCCTGAGATGTTGGTCCCCAACCACCATTCCCCAGGACAGGCCTGATGGGGACCCGTACGGTGAAAGAATCCAGGGGCACCCTCTGCTTGCCCCGGTCCTGTCTCTGTCCAGGCCGGGGCAATGAATGACCTTGGACCCTTTTGGGGGCTGGGGTCCTGGCTGAACCCTCAGCCAGGCCTCAGCCTCCTGCCTGGCCAGTCTTAGGAAGGAACTTCTTGCGATCAATCTTGCCACAGTCTCCATGAATTTTAAATACTAGCGGCTTTGCTCTTTCTCGCTCACTCCCTGGGTGCGTCAGACTGCAGCTTTTACAAGATCATATTTCTTCACATTTTCATACAATTATTTTAAATGGACAAGATAATGTTGAAATTCTTATTTAAAATGTATGCAGGTAGAGAATGAGCCTTCCTGCTTTTTATATTTAACACCAGATGGAGCAATAGAAGGGACTTTTAACAACAGAATTGAAGTGGAAGTGTCTTAGGCGTTCATGATGGACTATGGATTTAAGCAGCTGGTTTTCTTTGATGAATAAATAATTGCACCCAAAATAGAGAGTTTGGCCATTATTAATCTCATTTTAGACGGTGCACATTTTATTGATTCTTAAGTACAAGAATCTTGCAATTTTCACCAAAGGGTGACTTTCTTAATTAAAATGTAATTTAAAGAAAAAAAAGTTTCAGCAGTCTTGTCAGAGGCGGGGGGTGGGGGGGTGGCGGGGAGGGGCGGACAGGGGGACAGAGGACCTGATTCTTTCTAGAATGAGTCCTTTCCAGACTAATGACCCCAGACATACCTCAGGCAGCCATCACATCCATAGGAGCAGATGAGACCAGCAGAGGCCCAGCCAAACTAGGGCAGACAGACAGCATGACCCAGGGAGCCTAGGTGCCCAGCACCTCCTATTTGATTTCTGTCTATGTCACCCCGGAGAGAGGCTGCCCCCCGACTTCTCTAGTCCCCCCCTTTTGTGTGGGTCTCTCTTGCACAAACGTTGAGGCAATGATGTCTTATTTTGTGAAATGCTTACTAGCATTTTTATAAACAGAGGACATTATCAAGAAGAAAATTCAATAATCTTATTGCATAGATAATACATATTCAGATTTTTAAAATAAAGGGGTAACTTAACTGGCAGTCCAGTGGTTGAGACTTCACCTTTCAATGCCAGGGGTGTGGGTTCGATCCCTAGCTGAGGAACTAAGATCCCCCATGCTTCAGAGCCAAAAAACCAAAACATAAAACAGAAGTAATATTGTAACAAATTCAATAAAGATTTAAAAATAAAATAAAGGGGTAGGTATACTCAGAAAGTTTAGGAAGAAGGGAGAAGTAGCCAATACTTATAGAGCATTCATGTAATTCTTGGGCTTCCCCAAGGGGTTAAAATGGTAAAGAATCTGCCTGAAGTGCAGGAGACAGGTTTGATCCCTGCTCGGGATGATCCGCTGGAGAAGGAAACGGCTACCCACTCCAGTATTATTGCCTGGAGAATGGCATAGACAGAGGAGCCTGACAGGCTATAGTCTATGGGGTCACAAGGAGTCAAACACGACTGAGTGACTAACTTCACTTCCACATGTAATTTTCAGCCTACAAAAATTGTGCAAAGCAGCCCCGACCATCAGTTCTGCTTGTGGAGGAGGAAGTGAACACTCAGAGCATGTGAGCATCATGGCCAAGTTTCCCCGGGGGAGCAGGGAACCAAGGGGCAGCACCGAGTTTTGAAACCAACACCACCTCTCTAGCGCCCTTTAGTGTAACATTATGTTCTGCTGCCTTTTAAATAAAAATATATAAAATAAGCAGAAGCCACCGCTCCCTCAGCCCCTCCCACAAAGGGAATCACTGTCAAAACTTTCTAGTAATTTCTTCCAGAAAAAAGTTAAATGCTTGCAATTGCATTGCATTCTGCTTTAAAAAAAAATGTCAGAAATGCGAAGCTGCAGGCACATGTCCTCATGGGTAAAATGGTGGGTTTGTTTGAAACCCACCTCCACCCCCAGCTTCCTTGGGGACAGCTTCTCTCCTGTCTGTTCCATCTGCTGTGGGTCTGTGTTTGCCTTTAGAGACGGAGGCTCCTCCCTGAGAAAAGAAGCAGGTGCTAATATGCGAGGGCCCTTCCAGCTCCAAACCTTATCCTCTAAGAACCTACATCACCCCAATACAGACAGGCCTCTAGCCTGCCCCAGGAGGAGATAGGGGTGTCTTGTAGTCACTGCAGAGGCTCCAGACAAAGGCTGGATTTGGATTGTGCCTGTGAATTAGTGGGCGAGCCAGCAGCCCTTCCAGGTAGAGGTGTGAAGGCAGAAGTTTGAAATGAATGAGGTACCAGGGGACAAAAACACTCTGGTGAGTTCTTTAAATCAGCCTTAAGTATCAGCTATCTGCCACCTGGGAGACTGACATGTCATCCCCCAGCAAGCCCAGCTCAGGTACCAGCGTCTTCCGGGGGCCTAGGGCAGTGGGACAACATGAAGCAGTAGGCTGGCATGGAGGGAGGGGCAGGGGTATGAAGAAAATAAAACTTGAAATCCTAGCGTCACACTGGACTTTGCTCCGATTCTCACACTTGGAGAGGGGCGCAGCAACAGGGCTTCGGAGGCAAGAAGAGGGCCAAGTCTTGGATCCCACACTCTGCCAGGGCATGCGCTCGGGCAGAATCAGTCTCTCAACTCTCTGGTTATTGGGGAATATACTCAGGTGGCAAATATACACACACGATGCAGGGCTTCCCAGGCAGCGCTACGGTAAAGAACCTGCGTGCTAATGCAGGAGATGCCGGAGACAAGGGTTCAGTTCCTGGGTTGGGAAGATCCCCTGGAGGAGGGTGTGGCAACCCGCTCCAGTACTCTTGCCTGGAGAATCCCCATGGACAGAAAAGCCTGGTGGGCTACAGTCCATAGGGTTGCAAAGAGCCAGACACGACTGAGGCTACTTAACATGCATGCCCCAATACATGGCGCAGTTCACAGGTCCACCAGGAAGCCAGCCAGCCTTTCTTGAGATCATTTACCTAAAACAATTCAACTATTAAAAATTCCAGTGGGTCCCAGATTTACCCTTACAGTAAATGGTGGCAACTCTTTGGTTTTTCAAATGTGAAATTTATTTCACCTGACTCGCTCTACCGTCTGAGCCACAGGGAAGCCCCCATTTCCTATACTGAAAGCCAATGAAAAAAGGGAAACATGTTCCAAATTTTACCTGACATATTGCCTACTTAGAAGGGGTCAGGGGGTTTTCTTAGTTTGCTGTCTTCAGTGTCTGAGATTTACAACTAATTCTGATAAAAATTTCATTGGAATTGGGATGGTTATGGCTGTTTTTCCTTGATGGAGAATAAAACGTGTGACTTGGGTGAATACTCGCCTTTTATTACCCATCCCTGTCTGTAAAGTATCTGGTTTATGTGCCAAGAAAAGTATAAACATATGGCACAGTATTGGTTTTTCAGTAACTTGGTTTAAGCCAAAGAGGGGAAAAAAATCCCATCCTGACACTATTTATGAAACAATTAATGTTGTCAACAGCCTTCCCACCTGCTGAGTTACACCCAGCCATCTAGACTATGATGACTCCAAGAAGTGTCAACAATTCTAATATGAACTGTTGAGGCAAATCCATTTGAAAGGACTTATTTCTACAACTTATAAAATGTGATGATAGATTGCTCTCAGACTCTAGGGTACAAAAGATGTCTTATTCGCAGTAAAATCCCTCATCATAAATTAATGTCAAGATTACAAGCCACCATGATGTGCCAGGCATGTTCACAAATAGCATCTCACTGAGTCCTACCCAACCAGGTGGGATGGATATTAATACTATCGTTATCAGCTGTGTACAGCGGAAGCTGCCACTTCTTATCAAGGTAAAGGAACTGTTCAAGGTCACTTTTACAGGCTGAATGAGAATTTTTGCCTTAGTCATATTGGGCTACTGTAACAAAATCCATACACTTGGGTGGCTTAAACAACAGAAATTTCTCATAGTTCTGGAGGCTGAAAGTGTCAGATGAAGGTGTGGGCATGGTCGGGTTCTGGTGAGATCCCCCTTCTTGGCTTGTAAACAGCTGCTTTCTTACCTGTCTCCACACGGGAGAGGGAGAGAGACAGAGATGGAGAGAAAGGGTGGGCAGAAAAGAGGTCTCTGCTCTCTTCTCTCCATACAAGAACTCTAAGCCCATCACTGGGGCTCCATTCTCAAGACTCAGCCCAACCTGACTTATCTCCCAAAGGCTCTGCCCCTTAATATCATCACATTGGAGGCTGGGGCTTCAACATACAGATTTAGGAGAGTGGTAAACATTCCCATGGACAGAGGAGCCTGATGGGCTACAGTTCATGGGGTCACAAAGAGTCAGACATGACTGAATGACTGAGCACAAACTAACTCACCTCCTTGTCTGCTTCCCATATGGCTCAGTGGTAAAAAAAAATCCACCTGCCAATGCAGGAGACACAGGAGATGCGGGTTTGATCCTTGGGTTGGGAGGATCCCCTGGAAAAGGAAATGGCAACCCACTGCAGTATTCTTGCTTGGAAAATTCCATGCTTCTCCTTGCCTGGAGGAGCCTGGTGGGCTACAGTGCATGTGGTGGCAAAGAGTCGGACTCTACCGAGCACACACATACACAATAAACATTCTCCCAGCAAGTCACCCTGAGGGGCATTGGTTGAACCTCATCTAAATAAATCAAGTGTTTCAAAATTACCTTATTTAAAATTCAGAGTTTCAAAAGCAGTTTTTTAAAAGGCAAAATACCATGGAACACTTCTGAAAATTTTTTGACACTTCCATATAAACTTCAACATAATCCTACCCTTTGGACCCAGCAACTCCACTCCTGAGCATTTACTAAAAAAAAAAAGGATATATATGTCCACACAGACGTACACGAAAATATTCATAGCAGCTTTAACCCAGAAACAGTCCAAATACGAATCGACAGGTGAATAGATAGTGAGTATATCCACACCCTGGTGTACTAGTCAGCAAGAAAAAGGCATGAGTGGGCTACTGATACTGGCAACAATCTGAATCAAGGTCCAAAACATTCTGTTGAGCCAAAGAAGCCAGACACGAAAGAGTAGACAGTGTC
The DNA here is from genome assembly GCF_001704415.2 of Capra hircus. Taxonomy (NCBI): domain Eukaryota; kingdom Metazoa; phylum Chordata; class Mammalia; order Artiodactyla; family Bovidae; genus Capra; species Capra hircus. The sequence continues at coordinate 9,122,759 of NC_030833.1, read as the reverse complement.
TAAGTCCATTTATATGAAATCACAGAGCACGCAAAACTGATCCACAGTGACAGAAAGCAGGTCAGTGTTCGCCGGAGGCTGCGGCAGGGAGTGCGATGGCAAAGAAGAGTCTGGGAACTACCTCGGAAAATGGATGTGCTCTCTTGATGTGGTGGGGATTACGTGGTATATGCATTTGACACAACCTATCAAGCTGTACACTTTAAATTGCTGCATTTTGATGGTATTCAAATTGTACCTCAATTTTGCTTACTTTTCAAAAGGCAAGGTGGAATGGTACCTTGAAGAGAATGTGGTTCCCCAAGCAAAAGGCCTGATTTCATCAGTCTTGCAATTTCACGGCATCCAAACATGTTGCTTAATGACTTTGTACCCCAGCCTCCCATCCATGAAACGGAGGTGAAGATGCTGAGGCTGTGCTGCAAAGGATTGGGCTGCACAGAACGCAAACCTTAAGCAGATTTCCTGAGATGTTTACTACACTTCTGCTTAGACCTTGTTGGTTCAAATCTAATTGTCTGGACCCTCTTAGCTGCACGGAAGTCCTTTAGTCTAGGCAGCAAAGTACCCTCTAAAAACTGGAGTCTGTTACAGGAGGAGGCGAGAGGATGCTGGGAGAGGCATCATTTAGCAGCCTCTGCCCCAAATTCCTCTTCTTCCCGAATGATCTGAGACTTCAAAGACAGCCATAAAAGCCATTCTATGGAGCTCAGAGCACCTAGTTGCCAGTATTGGTTATTGATTAGATCTTTATTGATCAGATATTATTGATGATTCCTCCTTCTTAATGGAGTGTTTTTTATGCAAAAGCTATCACATTAGAATTCCATTAAATAGCACCCTCCCACCCTACTGCCTATACAAAAAAGTTGCATCACTCTCCCGGAGTCAGAGTTCCTGGGAGGTTCATCAGTTGCCCAAGTCTAGGTCTCGTGTGATAATTAGTAAAATAATAGTAAATATTTTATAATAATGATCATGGCAGGCATTAATGAATCCATCTTGTGTTCCAGGCTTTGTGCTAAATGGTCCATCTTCATTTTTGCACTGAATCCCCTCCACAACACCTCAGGGTTGTAAGGTGGACATTTGCTGTGTTCTGGCCACACAGCGTGGGAATACCAGTCATATACTGGGAACTCCCACCATTGAGCAGACCTTGGAGATGGAGGCAGAGGCTTGCTTCTGCTATAGAAGCTACAGAGGTGCGGCAAACCTGTCTTCCCTCCCCAGGCAGCAAGAACACAGCATGTGACTCGGACTTGACCAATGCAATTTCCTGCCAGGATTGTGCATCTTGGGAGGAAGCAAGGCAGTTACTGGTTTATTCCCAGAACAGGCTGGTGGCCCTGCTGGTGAGGTCCCATGATAGCAGCTTCAGCAGCAGCCAGCTCCAGCTAGAAAGTTCTGTTAGTACTTTGTGCTCTCGGAGGGTGACTGCAGCCACAAAATTAAAGACGCTTGCTCCTTGGAATAAAAGCTATGACAAACCTAGACAGTGTATTAAGAAGCAGAGAAATCACTTTGCCAACAAAGTTCTGTATAGTCTCCAAGCTATGGTTTTTCCAGTAGGCACGTACAGTTTTGAGAGCTGGACCATGGAGAAGACTGAGCACCAAAGAACTGATGCTTTTGAACTGTGGGGCTCTTAAGAGTCCCTTGGACTGCAAGGAATCAAACCAGTCAATCCTAAAGGCAATCAATTCTGAATATTCGTTGGAAGGATGGATGCTGAAGCTGCAGCTCCAATACTTTGGCCACCTGATGTGAAGAGCCAACTGATTGGAAAAGACCCTGATGCTGAGAAAGATTGAGTGCAGGAGGAGAAGAGCATGACAGAGGATGAGATGGTTGGATGGCATCACTGACTCAATGGACATAAGTCTGAACCAGTTCCAAGAGATGGTGAAGGACAGGGAGGCTTGGCGTGCTGCAGTCTGCGGAATTGCAAAGAGTTGGACACAACTGAGCAACTGAACAACAACTGTCTAGACTCCTTCGGCTGCTACATTTTTCTGAGTCAGGTCTCCAGCCCACCCAACTCTTCTTTTTAAGAAAACAAAACAACTTTTTATTTTGGATTGAAATATAGCCAATGAACAAGGTTGTGATAATTTCAGGTGGACAGCAAAGGGCCTCAGCCATACATATGCATGTACCCATTCCCCCTTAGCCTCCCCTCCCATCCAGGCTGTCATATAATGTTGAGCAGAGTTCTCTGTGCCGTACAGTAGGCCCTTGTTGGTCATCCATGTTAAATATAGTAGTGTGTACAAGTCTGTCCCCAACTCTTCTTGAATAGCCCCATATCCTTGCAAAGAATCTCTCCCTGACAGATCCCACCCCCACTTCTGTTGGGGCCTACCAAAAGCCCATGCGTGGGGGCACTGGAGGGCCCCTCTGTGCTGAGGCTCGACTGACCTCCTCCCTGTGCCTGAGCTCAGAGTCTCTCAAATTCTCTATGCAAACACCTCCTTCACTTTCTGTTCCCACTTTTCTCTCCTTACCAGGGCTCCAAACCAGCCATTGGTTGGGAAGAAGGGGGCGGACACCACACTATTCTTCATCTCTTCTCTTACCATTCTTTCAAGACAGGTATAACAAAAATCTTGCTCTTCCTTCTGCCAAAAAACCAAACTGAAATCAAACCAAACCAAACCAATTCCAACTCTGTCTTCATTAACTTGGTGAAAGAGAGACTACCGAGGGTCACCCGTTTTAAAATGAGCTAAATCCTAAATCCCATTGTCCATTTATCTAGGAATTACATGTCTACTAAAATAAATGCTCTGCAAACATACAAACCCACTCTGATTAGTCTGCTCCTCAGACAGAATCTGCAGGGGTAGACTCATTCATGTTTAACTGACCTGGCAGATCTTGTCAGGGTGCACCTCATTTAATTTCTTCTTAACCATCTGCTTCACCATTAAGTGAATTTCTGATCTGCTATTATTTGTTCAAATAAACTTACCTGAATTTATTTGACAGTCTTTTCGTCCTAGGTTTCACACCAAATGGATGTTAAACAGAAACCCACAGTTGTCTATGTTCATTTTGCAATTTGGTACAAATAGCATAAATATGCTCAAAATACTTTCCTTTAAATGTTCCATTTCAAACATACTTCTCTGTTTTTAAAAACGTTTTTTTCTGATTACAAAATTATACTTGTAATGTAGAGAATGTGAAAGTTATGCAGCAGTAACAAAGACTCATCTCATCGTTAAAAAAAGTACTGGGAAGCAGTTTCTTTTCCTATACACACAGAAACACACAGTGCTTTTTAAAGTGTTCATATTGTGCTTTGTAATGATATTTTTATAATATTACCTTGTTTTTAGCTGTGATGCATGGCATGTGAGATCTTGGTTCCCTACCAGGGATTATTAAACCTTCACCCCTGCATTGGAAGTGCTGTGTCTTAACCACTGAACCACCAGAAAAATCCCAGGAACGATAGTTTTAACTAAGATTGTATCATGAGAACTTTTCCTTGTCATTAATTATACTTCAGAAATACCATTTCTGATGGTTTGTGTGACATTTCATCACATATAGGTATGTTTAGTGGTAGTGTTTAGTTGCTCAGTTGTGTCCAACTTGTCATGACCCATGGACTGTAGCCTGTCAGGCTCCTCTGTCCATGGGCTTTCCCAGGCAAGAATGCTGGAGTGGGTTGCCTTTCCCTTCTCCAGGGGATCTTCCCAACCTGAGGATCGAAACCAGGTCTCCAGATTCTTTGCCATCTGAGTTATAGGGAAGGAAGACCTTAGGTATGTTTGCCTATACTGAGTTTTTTTTTTTTTAAGCTTTTGCATATATAGATCATATTACAAAAACAGTGGAATATATATCTATGTGTATGTATCTGAGTTTAAGCTTATAATGATTTCTTTAGGATATATTCTAAAGGGAAACTATGCAAAATGTTCAAACTTTTTAAAAGTTCTTAATCATATTGACAAACTATTTTCTGGAAAACTTACACTGATTTATGTCCCCAACTGTAATGTAAGAATATTTCTCTTCATCCTCAGCAGCACTGAGTATTCTCTTCCTCTTAGTTTCATTAATTTAATAATAATAAAATATTGCATTGCGGTTTTAATTTTATTTGTTTGATAGAGAGTATAACCCCTAATCAGTTCATTATGTCTGAGATTTGCTGATTACATTCTTTGTCTAGATCTCTGTACTGGCTAAGTATTTCTACAATGATGCACACTTAACATATTAATAACACTAACTCTTTACCATATTTACAGCAAGATCTATTCCTGATTGTTGTTTTTTATTTATAGGCATCTTTCGATTGCATAATGAGGCCATATACATTTTGAAAAGGCCTAAACTTCCCATGTGATAATAAAAATAAGTGCAAAATAAACTAAAAATACATGACTTGATATACATCAAGACATCCCAATGACAGAATCTGTCTCTTTCATCAAGCAGGTAGAGGTTTAACTGTAGGGGTACAGAACTCATTTCTGAACTAAAGGCAGTCTTTATGAAAGGCATGTAACTCTGTTATCTGTCCACAGTGGCCTTTTCTCAGAACTTTCCCTGTACTTCCTGTGGTTCCCATTTCCTTCCTCACCACTTCCTTCTGATGGCCTTTGAGCTCCATAAGCTCCTTCCTCCTTCACCTTTGTCCCTGCCTTCAGGAACGCTTTCTCCTTTTCAACTGTTCTGACAGTTGAGAGGAGAAAGGAAAGAAAGGGTCAGACAGAAAGGAAAGAGAGGGTCCTTGGAGTCACGTTGACCTGAGTTCAGATCCCAGATTTGCTACATATTTGCTGTGTGACCTCTGGCCAGGTCTCTGAGCCTCAGTTTCCTTGTCTGTAAAACAGGATTACTTTGAGAGTTAGGATCAAGCTCCATTCAACCTGGCACCCAGGAGCCTGGAAAGCAGCTCCTACAATGATCCTGGCTTCCTGAGTCACATGTCCATCTCATTTTCAATATCGAGGAAAAGACGTATCTTTTTTCATTCTACTTCCCTGGTTCCCCGCCCTGTACCTATTATTAATTAGTGGGTAACTCAGCAGAACAGTTACTGGTAGGATTTTTATACTATCTTATTAAAAGTGAAGTTTTCTTGTATTATTTAATAATGATACCTTTTTTGCTATTTTTAAATAGTGAAAAGTGTGTGACTGTGGCTCTTCATAATTATAAATTGTAAAATAACATTTTAGGGAGTAATATTTCTTTTTCAGATCATCCATGAAATATATATCATCTTCATTGTTTAATTGACACTTTATTCCCCCTATTAAGATACAAGCAGAAATAAATTTCACTTCCTCCCCTGTAGATGCAATTTCATTTCGAAAACATGTGTCAGCGAGAGCAATAAAGCATCAATTAAGCAATGAATTCCTGACAAATACATGGCATCTGATGCATAATTGCCCCCCTTTAATCTCATTTTCCCCAAGGCCAAGGCTTCCTGGACCATTTACTGTCCAAGTTTCACCCTTTCCAGAATTTCACTGAAATCCAGAAGGAGCTTCCTGTCCCTTTCTTGGCAGAATAGGCATCTCAGATACATTCCACCCCCAGGGAGCAGGGCTCCTGCAGCTCCTGTAATCCCAAACTAGTGGCCTTATTATTCAAACCAGGAGACTAAATTTTAGGGAGGCAAAAGCCTTGCACAACCCCTCCAGGGTCTCCCCCTCTTATCTCTGGGAATCAGAACTGGGCTTGAAACTCAAGTCAGCTTGCTTTTCACCATACTAATTCTTGACTGGAAATGGGTTTCGCAGGTAGCTCAGTGGTAAAGAATTCACCTGCCAATGAGAAGATGCAGGAGACTTGTCCTTAGGTGGGGAAGATTCCCCTGGAGGAGAAAATGGCCACCCACTCCAGTCTTCTTGCCTGGAGAATCCCACGGACAGAAGAGCCTGGTGGGCTACAGTCCATAGGGCCGTAAAGAGTCAGGCACGACTGAGTATGTAATTCTTTTTTTTTTTTTTTTACTTTATTTTATTTTACTGTATTGGTTTTGCCATACATCAACATGAATCCGCCACGGGTGTGCATGAGTTCCCAATCCTGAACCCCCTTCCCACCTCCCTCCCCAAACCATCTCTCTGGGTCATTCCAGTGCACCAGCCCCAAGCATCCTGTATCCTGCATCGAGTCTAGACTGGCGATTCGTTTCTTACATGATATTATACCTGTTTCAATGCCATTCTCCCAAATCATCCCACCCTCTCCCTCTCCCACAGAGTCCAAAAGTCTGTTCTATACATCTGTGTCTCTTTTGCTGTCTCGCATACAGGTTTATCGTTACCATCTTTCTAAAGTCCATATATATGTGTTAGTATGCTGAATTGGTGTTTTTCTTTCTGGCTTACTTCATTCTGTATAATCGGCTCCAGTTTCATCCACCTCATTAGAACTGATTCAAACTCCTAGAGGAGAACATAGGCAAGACACTCTCCGACATAAATCACAGCAGGATCCTCTATGACCCACCTCCCAGAATACTGGAAATAAAAAGCAAAAATAAACAAATGGGATCTCATTAAAATTAAAAGCTTCTGCCCAACAAAGGAAACTATAAGCAAGGTGAAAAGACAGTCTTCAGAATGGGAGAAAATGAAGCAACTGACAAACAACTAATCTCAAAAATAGACAAGCAACTCATACAGCTCAATTCCAGAAAAATAAACAACCCAATCAAAAACTGGGCCAAAGAACTAAATAGACATTTTTCCAAAGAAGACATACAGATGGCTAACAAACACATGAAAAGATGCTCAACATCACTCATTATCAGAGAAATGCAAATCAAGACCACAATGAGGTGTAATTCTTCACTGTATGCAAAGAAAAGGGAGGAAGGAAGGGAAAAGAGAGAGAGAGGGAAGGAGGGAGGGAGGTAGGGAGGGAAAGAAAGAGGAAAGGAAGGAGGGATTAGAGAAAGGCCCACGTGCCTGGGGTTGTATCTCAGAGAATGGGGGCTCCTTGGGAGATCAGGGGTGGTAGGCACCTGGCTGAGGAGACTGCCCTCTCTACTCCAAGCCCCCTGAGAGTGGGCAACATTCTGCAGACACGTTTGAGGGTCACCTAGGTGTTGGGCTCCATGCAGGCCCTGGGAGCCTGGATGACCCAGGGTAGTTGCTCTCAGACACACTGGGGTCAGCTGTGGGGCCATGGGCAGTGCCAAAATAAAGATAAATAAACACAGCATGGTGAGAGCCTGGGGGAGCTGGGGAGGGACATAACACAAAGTAGGCACTCAACAGAGTTAGTTACGTGGTGTTTTAGAATCCTAAGTGGTGATGGCTTCACCCCTGGAGAAGCTTGCCTGCCGCCTTGGCTGGAATCTTCGACTCGGCAGACAGGCTACACGCTGGGTGGCCGCTGTTAACAAGCCCCAGAATGTGAACCGTTTGGAGGTGTCTGCCATGCCTCGGAACCCGACAGTGGCTCCTTTTCCAGGAAAGGCCGTCACAGTTGGACCGTGGGGTCTGGTGTTGGGGGTGGGGATGGGGAGTGAGTGGGCCTGAAGTGTCATTTGAGGGGATGTTTAAGTTCCACTCCCTGTTTCTGAAGAGTAATTTTCTGCAGAGACATGAAGACTAATAGGACAAACTTGGCTCATTTCGGCAAATTGCTCCAATTTTCCCACAATCTCGCCCACCCCCAGACCCCGTATCACCTGCCCCCACCTGACTATTTGGACCACTTAATGCTCCGCATTCAGAACTAATAGAGGCTGTTTGTTTGGCCCTGGCCCAGAGGCTAGACTTGTTTTCAGGACAGAAGTGGCAAGAAAACCAATCTGGACATCTAAATCACAGCCAAGACTCATTACATAAATGATATATTTACACAATTGATCCTTTTTCCCACTGGGTAATTAATTCGGCATCGGAACTCTTAACGATTTAATTGTCATATGTTTAAACTGAAACGGTTGCCACAAATTTCTAAAGACAAAAAGCAGACTGAGGAGAGGGCCTTCCTTTGTCCTCAGCGTGGGGACAGCCTCCCTTATTTCAAAGTGGCCACCAAAGCAGGGCAGTGGCTGATAGCCCCTGAGGGGCACACAGCAAAGACCCTGTCTTGCTGCATTAGGTCCTTCCAGAGAGGGAGGGGGCTGGTGCAGAGGGAACACCAGAAGCTACAGGCTGGAGTCCTGTTCTCACCATTGAATAGGATGCTGCTGGTGCGCCAGACAAACCCCCAGAGCCAGGGAGCACACTGTCTGTGTCACCCCGCCCGCACACCGCATCTGCTTCCAGCGGCAAGCCTCTGTGTGTGTGTGTGTGTGTGTGTGTGTGTGTGTGTGTGTGTGTGTGTGTGTGTGTGTGTGTTAGTTGCTCAGTCGTGTCCGACTCTGTGCTACCCCAGGAGCCACCAGACTCCTCTGTCCATGGAGTCCTCCCGGCAAGAATGCTGGAGTGGGTTGCCATTTCCTCCTGCAGGGGATCTTCCCAGCCCAGACATTGAACTCGGGCCTCCTGCATCTCCTTACCATCTGAGCAAGCGCGTGTCTCTATTTTGGAGGACTGCCTTGGTGCTACTGGAGCCATTTTGCCCAAATGGCCAGATGTCTGGAAAAGCCTAAGAGTTTGTGGCCCTCGCAGGGCAGCCTTGACCAGACTGCCTGGAGGAGCAGGAAGAGGACAGGCTTGGCATCCTTGCCTCTGACAAGGACACTAAGGAGTAACTGTCACAGGGGAGCACCCCCCTGCACCCATGGATTGGAACTTGGCCTGACATTGCACCTGGTTGGGTTTCCTTCCCTTCTCCCTATGCGTTCTCTTCCCAGGACCCTTGGGAGCACCTCCTTACTCAAGAAATCCTCGCCTGAGGGTCTGCTCTGGGGGAACCTGTCCAAGGATAACTGCTGTCTAGCTGAGTCAGTTTGGCAAGCCTCGTGGCTTCTCTGGCCTCAAAGCCATCACCTACAAAACAGTAACACCCATCTCCATTGTCACGGACCCCTGGCATTTAAGGAGGGTGTGTCTGTGCAGGCACTTCCCATCCATTGTCTCATTCTGTCCTCTCAGCAACTCCAGGAGGAAGATACGCATAGTATCCCCATGTTACAGATGAGGGTACTGAGGCACAGAGCAGCCAAGTACTTTGCTCACATTCACACAGCTGGTAAGTGGCAGGGACAGGATTCAGCCTGGGCATGCCGTTTCTACCCTTCTCTCATGCTGGGTGGGTGCAGCCCACCCAGAGGAGCTATGAGGCAGATGGAGGAGAAAGTTATGAAGCAGCGGATAAACTGCAGAGGGCCTGGGATCATCCCTAACAAGGGACGCTTGCTCTAGCCTTCTGTCTCACCTTAGTCCCCACAGGAGAGAGGGGAGATTGTCCAGGTCCTGGGCACTGCCACGCTGCCATCGCCTCTGTGCAGACCTCATGGTCTTGTACTGCAGGACACCTGCCCCAGCCAAATCCTGCATCTTCTCCTGCCTCAAGAGGCTCATGCGTGGCTGGAGGACTCCCCTCCCACGATACACGCACAGCTTCCTGGAGCAGTTATTTTGGCCTTCTCCCTTAGTGGATAAAAAACACCTATGCAATGGGAATTCCCTGGCCAAACAGTGGTTGACTCCACCCTTCCCCTGGAGGGGGTATGGGTTCGATCCCTGGTCAAGGAAATAAGATCCTGAATGCCACAAGGCATGGCCAAAGAAACAGACCAAGAAAACACAAAACAAAACAAAAAGCAAGACAAAAAAAAAAAAAAACAAAACAAAAACCCTGTGCAATGGGGGAGTAGTGGTTACATTCTAATGCCACAACTAAGATTTGCTAAGAGAGAAAACAGCCAGGAGGTATCTGCATCATCTCAGGCCTCTCAGCTGGATTGACAGGGAAGGAGCTGGTGGAGATTTGATGCTCCAGGGAGTTCTTTGCTGGTTCCATCTGCCCAGATTCTCCGTGACCCTCCAAATCCAGGCAACCTGCAAGGTCTGACATCCCGAGCTGGTAGCTTCATACTTATGGATATGCTCTATCAGGACCTGGGGTGCAAGTCTGGCTCCTGGCTCCTCAAGTCTGGCTCCTGGTCTTTAAGTACACATGCCACAAATATTTTAGGGAGTTCATCTAGTCATATACACTTCAGAAAGAATCAATCAAGCTCTTCCCAAATCGACAGATAAATGAGAATAAGTTCTCAGGCTAGCCTAAGCAGAAAAGGGAAATTCAGCATAAGGATACACAGAGCTCAAAGGCAGAAATACAGCCAGGCCTCAAGAGGTGTGTGTGACTGCTTGAGGGATAAGAGGGATAAGAAAGTTGCCAGGATCAGGCCATCTCCTCTCTACTGGGCTTCTCTCTCCAGAACTACTTCCTTCACTTCAGCATTCAAGTGGTTAGTAAAACACATCCAAACTCTTCCAATCAGTGGGCACTGTTGTGGCTCTGGGAGTGGAGAATGGGGAGGGAGAAGGACAATTCCAAGGCAAGTGAAAGTGAAAATGTTAGTCGCTCAGTCTGTCCAACTCTTTGTAACCCCATGGACTGTAGTCCGCCAGGCTCCTCTGTCCATGGAATCCTCCAGGCAGGAATACTGGAGTGGGGTGCCATTCCCTTCTCCAGGGGAACTTTCTGACCCAGGGATTGAACCCAGGCCTCCTGCATTGCAGGCAGATTTTTTTTATTGTCTGAAGCACCAGGGGAGAGAATGGGGAGGGAGAAGGAAGGACAATTCCCAAGCAAGGAGGTACCTTAATAAATTCAGGTCCACTACCTGCTGGGAGTGAGAGCGTAAAGCTGTGAGCACAAGGGAAGGTAGCTGTGATTTGCAAAAAGATTGCCGTACAGTCATCCCTCAGTAACCAGGGGAGTTCCAGGACCTTCCCCATATATCAAAATTCAAGGATGCTCAAGTCCTTTATACACAACTTCCATATAGCTTATGCATATTCTCTGGATACTTTAAAACATCTCTAGATTACTTAAAACACATAATACAATGTAAATACTAGGGAAATAGCTGTAAACACAATGTGACTGTTCTGTAAATAGTTACAGAAGCATGCCAAAATTTAGTAAATTTATTAAATTTTGCTTTTTGGAACTTTCTGGAAGTTCCCCCCCCCCGAATTTTTCTATCCAGATTGGTTGAGCTGCAGAAACCCACATATAGAGAGGGCTGACTCTACTCAGAAGTCATATCTCCATTCCACCCATTATGACTTTGGGTCCTGGGGCAGGTTTGTCAATCTCTGCTTCCAAGTGTGATCTTGCAGAAATATAAGGATTCATTCAACACACGCCTAGCACAGCAGGTACCCTAGAGTAGGCAGCCAGGACATTTTAATGAAAGAATGATGGAGAAAAAGGTCAGTCTTTCACTAAAGGCTTGCCCTTACCACTAGGCTTAATCTCTAGATTTGGCAATCTGGAAATTAAACATACAGTTGAAATTAAATCCTGTGGGAGGCTAAACACTAGAATTACCAAACAAGAGAATTAATCTAATTCTATAAGACTTAGTATTTCTTATGTTCAACCTTTAAAAAAAAATTACCATTATCCCAGTTTATTTGTTTCAAAGTCTGAAATCTTATTTATCTCATTTCCTAGTTTGTCTTCTCCACCAGAATGTGAACCCAGGAGATCAGTGTCCTATTATGCCTTACTCACATCTGTCTCCCCAGGGCACAGGCTGGAACCTGACACTTAGAAAGTGCTGGAGAAATGTTACTCTTATTGGAGTGTGTGGTTCATGGTGGCTGTGATGCCATAGTGATCTGGTTGACAAAATAGGGCCCAGGTGGAATTGGACATGGGAACATTAAAAATCAGGCCAGTTTCGGGACATTTGTAAGTTGGGACAGAACACATCTGCATCAAAACTTTGAAATTACAATTTATATGCACATATGGAAACACGGGCTTCTCTGGTGGCTCAGCTGGTAAAGAATCCACCTGCAATGCAGGAGACCTGGGTTCGATCCTTGGGTTGGGAAGATCCCCTGGAGGAGGGCATGGCAACCCACTCTAGTATTCTTACCTGGACAATCCCCATGGACAGAGGAGCCTGGCAAGCTATGGTCCATGGGGTTGCAAAGAGTCAGACACAACTGAGCGATTAAGCACAGCACAGCACATATGGAAACATACTATTGGGTCATTTGATCAGTGTTGTGTTTGAAACCCCAGAACTATTGTTAATCTGGAATAGATCAGGCTCAGAATATTATGGCTAAACCACTGCTGACTATATCTTATTGCTTTCTCTTATCCTGATTGGTTTTTTCCTACTCAAGATATATAAACCCAGATTCATTGATATCAATGAATCATCTGCATGCCTCAGCTCTTGGTGCATAACAAACCAGCCCAAACCCAGTGACTTAAAGTAACAACCATTTATTATCACCAGGTATTACTATGGGATTTGGTTGATCCAGATTCAGCTGGGCTGAGTGACTCTGCTTCAAGCTGAGTGTTCAACAGGACTTAGCTCCTCACCGGGAGTTAGGCCCAGGTCTGAGCCCCAAGACAAAACGGCAGTAGCTACCCCAGGGGAATTCTCTCCATCTCTATGGTACAAAACATCCAGGTCCACTGTCCGAGCTCATTTCAAGCCTCTGCTGGCAACATGCCTGCTACCATCTCACTGGTCTAAGCAAATCAGATTAGCCAAGCCTGAAGTCAAGGGACAGCCACAGGCACTCATCAACCACAGCAAGTCCAGGGCCAAGCTTGACATCAGTGGCGTGGGAAGGAAAATATTTCCAAGGATGTCTGACTTATTTTCAATAACAATGCAATCTGTCACATCCTCAAACCAGGCTTTCCTCTTATGTTCTCTCAAGTAGAGTATTTCCCCCATCTAAGGTGTATATGCTTTCATAGTTAACATTTCTGAAATCAGGATATGAAGGACATTTAGCGTGTACACTTTTTCCGGCAGTGCTGGGTCTTCATGGCAGTGCTTGAGCTTCCATAGTTCCAGCTCTCGGGCTTAGTTGCCCTGCAAGAACGTGGAATCTTAGTTCCCTGATCAGGGATTGAACCTATGGCCCCTCCACTGGAAAGCAGATTCTTAACTGCTGGACCACCAGGGAAGTATGTACTTTTTGGTTAGCTATTTCTTGCTTTTTCTTTTGCCCAAAAAGCTGTTATTAAATTGATGGTGCATTTCAAGACTGACACTGTCTTAGAATGGTGGAAATTCAGCGATTTATGATCAACTTCCTGGATATTGGAATCTCAAGTACATTCGGCTCTTCCCTCTCCCTGACTCCGGTGCTGAATTGGTTACCAGGTCCTGTGGCTCTGGCTCCTCAGTGAATCTTAAGTCCAGCCCCTCTCTTCCCTCCCCATGGCCATGTTCCTGAACCTAATATCCTCTTCCCTCAACTAGAGCCAAAACCTTCTGCCTGGTCTCCCAGATGCTAGACTCTCCCTGCTCCCATCCACCCTCAATCAGAGGGTCGATGTATCTCTGTGAATTCCAGCTCTGATCCAACAGTGCCTCTGCTCCAACACTTTCTCTGGCTCCTGACTGCCACAGAATATCCCAACTCCCTAGCGTGGCATTTAGAGTCTCATGACTTGGACCCAACCTGGCTTTACAGCTAACTCTCACTCCCACTGCCCCCTGCCTCACACAGACTATGCCCCACTCACAGCAGGTGGGTCAGCCCCACCCTGCAGGTGCAAGTCTCTGGGTCCTGCACAAGCTGTTCCCTCTATCAGGAATACCCTTTCCTCCCCTCCCATCCACACTTGTCGAAATCATCTCCATCTTAAAATTGTTGTTGTTTAGGCGCTCAGTTGTATCTGATTCTTTTGGCGACCTCATGGACTCTAGCTTGCCAGGCTCCTCTGTCCATGGGATTTCCCAGGCAAGAATACTGGAGTGCATTGCTATTCCCTTCTCTAGGGGATCTTCCTGACCCAGGGATCAAACCTGCGTCTCCTGCATTGGCAGGTAGATCCTTTACTACTGAGCCACCAGACTATGCCCCCACTCACAGCAGGTGGGTCAGGCCCACCCTGCAGGTACAAGTCTCTGGGTCTCCACACAAGCTGTTCCCTCTAACTGGAATACCCTCTCCTCCCTTCCCATCCATGCTTGCTGAAATTCATCTCCATCTTAAAGACCTGGATTCAATGCCATTGGCCTCCCCTCCCAATAACCATGAGACTTTCCAAGACAGATGTTCCTTCCCTTCCTTCCCTGTGCCCTCTCTTCTGAACTCACCTCCCTCCAATTCCTCAGATCTCACCTGCTGCTTTCTCTCTATCTCTGTGCTAGCACTGATCCAGTTCCAACTTGACTTTAATCTTTTTGTGGTCCCTGTCTGCCTCCTGCCCTGGATGGTAAGGTCCCTGAGCCAGAGACCACATCTGTCAAGCTTGCACCCCTTTGGGGGCAGGTGTTGACATATAGCAGTTGCTTGATACATGTATTTTTCAGCATTCTAGTCACCCCCATGTTGCAGAAAAAGCACACACACACAGGGAGTGTCAGGGTGCAAATCACACAGATCACAGGGGCCTGCATACTGCAGATGGTCAGTTTATCTGATCAATCATTACAGCCCTTTCAGAGTTTTAGAAAATGCTCACATCTTTCAGAGAGAAACCTTCAGAGCTATCGTTGCTTTTGGACCTCCTATTTAAGAGAAAATTGGGGCAAACTCGTGTCCTGGGATGACTTCCTTCAGGTTGGCGTTCCAGAAAGAACCAGCCTCATGGAAGGTCAGTTATGAACTGCAAGTGTGGGAAGGTGCCCCTCTTTCAATTCTATCTAATCTACAGGAGCTTTTCAGGGAAGTAAGAAAAGGACACGACAAAATCACAGCACTTTTGAGCTGGATCCATCTAGTGTAACCCTTCACTTTACAGATGAGGAAACAAGAACAATCGAGTTCTAGAGGAGTGACATGGCTCAGTTAAACCACACGGGAGCCAGTGACAACCAGGACCGACTCAAAGCCAGGCTTCAAGCCCTTCCCCTCGAGTGAATGTTTGTGCCCCCTGGCCCCCCACACCCCTGCCCCCACCCCCACCCCGAATTCATACGTCAAAGCCCTAACCTCAGCTGTGATGGGGTGGGGGGGTGGGGCCTCTGGGAGGTGATGAGGTCGTGAGGAAGGAGCCCTCTTGAATGGAAGCAGTGCCCTTATGAGATACGCAGAAGGTCTCTCCTTCTCCCACATGATCATATGGGGAGAAGGTGGGCATCAGAAGGCACGAGGAGGGTCTTGCTAGAGCCCTGATCTCAGACTTCCAGCCTCCAGAACTGTGAGCTATTAGGGCAGCAGATGACGGTGTTTTCAAGGCAGTCTGAATCAAGACACCCTGCCACCTCCCTCCTGCCCTCTGTCCACCCCACAACCTTTAATCAGCTACCTCTTACTGAGCATGGATTAGGCGGACAGACTACGCTGACCACTGCTCATTCAGAACCTTATCTCAGCCCCACGACTGCCCTGAGAAGTGGGCAGGGTCATCACTGTAGCTCAGATGTGGAGACTGAGACGTAGGGGTAAATCGCTTGCCAAAATTCACACAGCCCACGAGTCCCTGATTTGGGATCTAAAGCACAGTCTGTCTGATTCTAAATTACTTATTCTATGCTTCAGCTGAATCCCTATTCCCCGCTCAAGCCCATAACAACCTACAACACGAGCAGAGAGCTTTCTTTCGTGACCTCTCAGGAGTTCTCTGAACCTCATGTGAAAACCTCGGTTCAGTCTGGCCTGACTCTGCCTTTGAGGGCCTTGTACTAACTTCTAACAGATGGATTTGAGCTGAGTTTTCAGGGAAGGGAAAGGCTGGGCAGATTGGATGAGAAAGAGGAATGCAAGTTGCTCATTTTTTTTTTTTTTTTGCACCAATATTTTGGCTTTATTTTCTGAAAAGAAATAATAAATATGTCTGATCATAGAGTCATGAGGAAGGTGTGGGAGGTGAGATGGGAAAGGGATTCTCAAAGTGCAGCCCATATATAAGATTTGTTAGCAAGGGACATATGTATACCTGTGACTGATTCATGTCGCTATATGGCAGAGGCCAACACAATATTGTAAAGCAATTATCTTCCAATTAAAAAAAAAAAGACATGTCTGGGATGGCGAGTGGTTCTCGGTTCAAAGGTTCTCCTGTGGGACCCTCAGCTCTGACTCCACCCAGACCCTCCCTTTCTTACTGCTAAGGACTGAACTGTGTCCCCACTGATCCCAGCAAATTCATGTGTGGAAGCCCAATCCCCATTACAATCATATTTGGAGATGGGGCTTTGAGGGGGGGGAGTAGGTCATGAGACTGGAGCCCTCAAAAAGGGATTAGTACCCTTATAAGATGAGACATGAAGGACTTCCCTGGTGGTGCAGTGGGTAAGATTCCGAGCTCCCAATACAGGGGGACTGGGTTTCATCCCAGGTCAGGGAACTAGCAGTTTGCAAGATCTTACGTGCGGCAACTAAGACACCACACAGCCAGAGAGATAAATAAACAAATAAATATTAACAAGATAAGACATGAGACCTCTCTACCACATGCGGATATATATGGCAAGGAGGCAGCTGTCGGCAAACCAGGAAGCTTGTTCTCATCAGACACCAAATCAGCCAGCTTCTTGATACTGGACTTCCCAGCTTTCTATCCTTCCCTCCTCTGACAAATCCTTCAGCTCATTCAAGCGACCTTTCCAGAACTTAAACCTGATCAGATCCTCTTGCTTCCTGTTGAAAATTCTTCCACTGATTTTCAATTATTCTGGGCCACCTTCATATAGCAGAAGAGAACTGATGGTTCCAGGAGAATGGGCCATTCCTCAGGCCCAGAAATAAGGGACACAGACTTCAAGGATGTTCGGGCTGGAAGGGAGGCAGCCAGGATAGCAGTCCTATGTGGACCATGGGGACGGTAAACCAGCTCAGTTCAGGTGACTCCACTGAAGGCTGAGAGGGCAAGGCTCCCCCATCTTGGTGTGTGAAGAGAGTGGTCTCACGCACAGGAGATGGAGCCTAAAGTCCTTGTGTGCCTCGCTCATTGCCCAGCCACCAGCAGAAACAGGAATTGAGTGGGAAGAAGTGAGGGAGCTCCAGGTGAGTCACAGGACCAGCTCCAAGGGACTCACAAGACAGGAGGCTTTGGAAAGTCTGTACCTGTGCCTGGTGGCTGGGAGGTGGACTTTTAAACAATAACTTGATTGGGATACCATTCATGTATCACACGATCCATTCATCTAAAGTATAGAGCTCAAGAGGATTTTGTATAGTCAAAGAATTGGGCAATCATCGTCACATCAATTTTAGACCATTTTCATCGTGCCCTACAGAAACCTTGTACTCATTAGCAGTCATTTTCCATTTGCCCTCAACCCCCCAGCCCTAGGCAACCACTTTTTCACTTATTGTCTCTATGAAGTTGACGACTGTGCCAACATTTCATATAAATGTAACCATACAATATGTGTTCTTTTTATGTCTGGCTTCTTTCCCTTAGCATAGTGCTTTCAAAGTTTCGTCCATATTGTAGCGTGTATCAGTATTTCCTTTCACCGATGAATAATATTCCAATATGTGCATATATTCCATTTTCTCTAATTGTTTCTGGAATGTGGATTTCTTGGGATACGAATCCCTTTGGAACTTGATGAATCCAACACTGATGAGATTTTCTTCTCAGGAAAGGACATTGCATGTCATTTCATACAATCAAGGACAGCATAGCTATGACCCATCTCCAAGGCCTGGGCATATTCTCAGTCACAGTCATTGACCCTTTCTTTGGCTGAATTCCTGGCAGCACTGGAACACAAGGGAAAGAACTTTCTAGGAAAGAGGGCCAGAGTACATGGAGCCTGGGGCAGTGTCCTCAGGCTAACTGCGGGCTTTTGTCTATTCTGCCTATAGGAACTGTAGGTCAGGAGAGTTGAAGTGTCCCCCTCAGGACCAATGCAAATCCCGGCTATGTTAACAGTGGGGAGCCCCCGTCCCTGGGGTCTCTGAAATCTTGGCTAGAAGCCTTAAACAGTCCTTCCCATTCCACAGATAAGCAGGTGGACTATCCCAGGAAGTCATGTCCGACTCTTTGCGACCCCAGGGACTGTAGCCCGCTAGGCTCCCCTGTCTCTGGAATTGTCTTGGCAAGAATACTGGAGTGGGTAGCCATTCCCTTCTCCAGGGTATCTTCCTGACCCAGGGATCGAACCTGGGTCTCCTGCATAGCAGGCAGATTCTTTACCATCTTTACCATCTGAGCCACTAGGGAAGCCCAGGTTTTGTAAGATGCGTTACCAAAAGACTTCAGGTTCTCATTAAACCCTTAAAAAAAAAACCACCTGCTTTGGGGTATGAATAGTCTATCTGAAGGACCCTAATCAGCTAGGCAAATCGTCTACAGTGGAACCTGAATTCATTCTTTCACTCAATCATTCAGGCATTAACAAGTGGTTACTGAGCATCACTGGTTGACCAGCTGTGCGCTGGGTTCTGGGAGGAGGAATGAGACAGCCCCACCGCCCCCGGCGCTTCCAGCAGTTCACATCTAGCCTGCAGACAGGGTGGGAACCTAAGGGGTCAGTTAAAAGCAGGAACATGAAATCTGCCCTAAAACAGTGTCAGGAAAGAAGGGAGGCAGTGGGAGAGACAGGGGAGAGCATTTGCTATGGTGGCCAGCTAAAGATCAGCAGAGATCCGCAGGTGTTTCACTCTCTGCTTGTCTCGGAATTCAGGGGGGGAAAAAGTGCTTTTTTTGTCCGCAAGCCAAGAGCAGGAAGAGTAAGCCCGCGAGTGTTTTTAAACGCTGTGTGCCAGGATTGTGGTTTCTCACCGGGAGCCCGCAGGTTTGGTTTAGAGGATGTCCCATAGAGGGCGCCGTTTGCCTGACTTTGAATGGAGTTGCGGGCTAAAGATAAACAGAGGCTCAACACCGCTCGCCAGAGGGCGAGTGAAGGTCTCTGTTCCTGTCTGGGACCCTAGATCCACGAGCTTTCTGGAAGAGGCAGGGGAAAAAAAAATTTTTTTTTAAATCTGTGCTCCTGGCTGTTGAAATTCAGCATTCCTGAAATTTAGGGGATGAGCTGAGGGTGCTGACGCCCGAGCATCTCATCTTTCTGGTCAAGACTCACATACCCCAGCCAACGCACCTGCGCGCCCTTGGCAGGGAATACACCGTGAGAACTTGGGACCAGAGAGAGTGAGGGAGTGAGGTTCCGGCAGCAGCGCCCAGGGTGCAGGGTCTACTGTTCTAGGCGGACTCTTCGCCCGCCAGCCTGCTAGTCCCCGGTCGCAATTAGCCAAGAGCCCACTTCCCCAGCCAGAACTTTGCGGCGAAGTCTGCGGAACGCTTCTTTCTTCTCGGGCGATGAGCAACTTTCCTGCTCGTTTCAGCTTAAAGAGCTCTCCTTGCGTCAGAACTTTTGCCAAGTTCTGCACGCTTCTGCCTGAGACTGGAGAGCTCCCGCAACGCGCGCGCGCAGAGACACGCAGGGGCCACTCCGTCATTGTCTCTGCCGCGTGGCAGGTCGGTGTGGGCGGTGCCCACTGAACTGGTTTAGACATAGACGCCTCCAGTTATTTCTGTAGTCTGGGAGGAAATGACTTCCGGGTGTCCAGCACTGGTTGGGTGACCTTGGCCAGGTCTCCTCTCCAGGATCATTTTTCTATCTATAAAACCTGAATGTTCGTCTTAGGGCTGTGACTGGTTCCAAAGTCAGATTTTTGGATGGAATAGCGTTTTAGATTCCAGCAAAGCCCTGTGCAAACTCAAGGAAGTGATGATAATGAGGCTAATAACTGTTTATGGAAGCACCATTTACAATGATTCCTGGTTCCCAAAGCAAATCAATACAGGGTTCACTACTGCAGGTGAGTATTTGCTGAAAGAAACATTAAATGCGCCCTTTGAGATTTGGTGGGGAAAGGTGGGAAGCCCCAGATCGGAAGATAAAACATGCCTACTTCTCAAATGGGTGACAAAAGCAGTCGCGCCAGCCAATGCAGGGCGGCCTTGAGTTAGGTGAGGACTAGATCTAACGAAAAAAAAAAAAAAAAAAGGACGGTAGTAGAAGAAGGGGCCACCAAAAGACCTCAGGTGTATGGAAGCTCATAGTGCATGGAAGGGAGTGACCGACACTTTCCCATCTTTCTCTGACCAGGGAACCCGCAAGCAATTCTGGTTTATTTGATGGTTCGAGTCTTAAATGCCTGCCTTTCTTGTGCAATTTGGAGAGTTGATTTTAAAGTCCATGGAGCAGAGTAACCTTCCGTGCAGCTCAGAAGTCCAGCAGGGTTCTCCAGGGACTTGACGGCAGTCGGGACGTGCTGCGGTGCCGTGCCAAGTCCGCCGCAGAGGAAGGCACGCTGTTGTGCCTACAGATCGCACTGCCCCCACTGAAGCGTTAGGCGGCTCCAAACGCTGGCGGGAGAGGCTTCCCTGGAGAAAGTGCATTCTCGGGGCAACGGGCTCAGAGTTGATCGGCAACGTTTGGGCCCCGGCGGCCAGACTAGAGGAATGCCCTGCAGAGCGTCGGTGCCCATCGCCCCACCGAGTGACGCCCAGGCGTCAGCCCGTTTTTCGCGCACACCCGGTGCGTAGAGACGCACAGCCGCTCCTACTCTCGAGGGAAGGCTCTCTCCTCGGTTTACCAAGGCCAAAGGCCAAGGCCACGCGGATTCCTGAGACCGCGGACGCGGTGTAAGGACTTTGAGTCCAGGTCCCTTCCTGTCGACGAGACGGTGGGTGGGGAACCCAAATCCCCTCTTCTTGGCTGCGCCTTTAGCTTGATTTAGGGAAAATGCTGGACCCCCAAAGGGTAGGCAAGTGCTGAGTTCACTGGAGATCGGAGGTCGCGTCCAGCCTCCTGGGCTGGCGCTGCTTGGCTCTCCAGCTGCGTGGGGGCGGCGGACCCCTGCCAAGCCCCTGGGGGGCGGAGAAGAGGCAGCTGCGAGCGCGGATAACCCCGAGGTGACCCGGGCGGGCCCGGCCCTCCCCTTACCCCTCCCGCAGGCCAGGCGGCTGGTAGCGGGTCCCCGAGCTGCAGGGGGGAGAGGGAGGCGCGGGCTCCGGGCGCCGCGGCTGTCAGTGCGCTCCTACCCGGGGCGCCGCCGGCTCCACGTCCCTCGCTCGCCTCCTGCGCTCGCCGGAGCGCTCCGAGTGCCTCTTTAGCAGGAGCCAATATCCTTTTGTGCTAATAGGCTTGTCCTCATTTGCTGCCTAATTGGACTATATAAAGCCAATAACAGGCGGGCTCTTATAGCCCGAAGCCAAAGCGCCAAAATCCGAGGCAAGGCGAAGAGGGGGCGGTGGCGCAGGCGGCTGCGGGGCCCGGCTCGGGCTGCGCCTTCGCCTGCCTAATCCCATTTGCCATTGTACGCGCCCAATCGCCGTATACTCCCCGCATTTAACTTGGATGACATTTTGATTTCATCATTAGCATCCGGCGCCGGATTGACGCAGCCCCAAGCCGGGGACTGCTCTTGCCGCCTCCTCCCCAGGAGCCGCAGCCGCCGCCGCCGCCGCCGAGCCGCCTCGCTCCCTCGGTGCCGCGGCAGGGCCGCTCCCCGCCCCTCGGCACCCCTCCCCCATGCGAGCCCGCCCCGGCCGGGCCCTCACCCCGCCCTCCTGCCGCTGGATTTGCGCCTGGGGCGGCCCCCGACTTTGCGCCCCGTAGTTGAGTTCCGTTTATGGTCTGATTTCCGGCGCCCGTCCGCTCGCCCAGCCGCCCGCCTGTCCCGCTCCCTCCCTCCCGGGGACTCGGAGGAGAGGGGACCATGCCTGAGCCCGGGCCGGACGCCCCCGGCACCGCTAGCGCGCAGCCCCCACCGCCGCCGCCCCCGCCTCCCGCGCCCAAGGAGTCCCCGTTCTCCATCAAGAACCTACTCAACGGAGACCACCATCGGCCGCCCCCTAAGCCGCAGCCGCCCCCACGGACGCTCTTCGCTCCGGCCTCAGCCGCCGCCGCCGCCGCCGCCGCTGCGGCCGCTGCGGCCAAGGGAGCCCTGGAGGGAGCCGCGGGCTTCGCGCTCTCGCAGGTGGGCGACCTGGCTTTCCCCCGCTTTGAGATCCCGGCGCAGAGGTTTGCCCTGCCCGCGCACTACCTGGAGCGCTCCCCGGCCTGGTGGTACCCCTACACCCTGACCCCCGCCGGCAGCCACCTCCCGCGACCTGAAGGTACCGACCTCTCTTTGAACTTTCGTTGTCTTCCCCCACAAGCCTTTCAGCACTGCGCCCCATCGCAGCCCTGGGACCACCCTCCCACCCCCGACCTGCATTGCAACCCACAAACGCGCTTGTTTGGCCAACTTTCTCCGTCCCCTAACTTGGAACTCCTGCCCGCGCGCTCTGTTGCGCTGCCCAGGAATCCAATCCCACTTGGTGAGAAAAGAAGTGGAATTGGAGCGCCGGCATGGCGCTCCCTGGGAACAGGGATCTCGGGCACCAATGGGGAGGAGGCTTCAGGCGGCTGGGACAAGGGGAACCTGGTCTGGATGAAGGGAGTGACCCGGGGGGGGGGAGGTGCCTAAACTGGAGGCGAATCTGTCCGCGGGCCCCTGGTGGGGGAACTGAGGGAAAGAAACCGGCCACGCCGCCGTCTCCGGGTCGCTCCAGCCTGTCCCTGGGAGAAGGTCGGATGTCGGGGCGCGGGGCCCCTCTTCTGGCCCAGCCGGGAAGGAGGCCCTCGGGAATGGTGAGGCCTCGAGGCCTGGAGCCCGGAGGCTGTCGCGGCGTGAGCCTGCGGCCCCCCCCCAGGCGCCAGGCCTCGCTGAAGGCTGTGTCCTTGTGCGTGTGTGTGTGTGTGACTGTGCGTCCGTCTGTCTGTCTCTCTCCAGCCTCGGAGAAGGCCCTGTTGCGAGACTCCTCCCCCGCCTCGGGCACCGATCGCGACTCCCCCGAGCCGTTGCTGAAGGCCGACCCAGACCATAAGGAGCTGGACTCCAAGAGCCCAGACGAGATCATTCTGGAGGAGAGCGATTCGGAGGAAGGCAAGAAGGAGGGCGAGGCGGCGCCGGGCGCGGCCGGGGCGAGTGTGGGGGCTGCGGCGGCGGCGGCGGCGACGCCGGGCACCGAGGACTGGAAGAAGGGCGCCGAGAGCCCAGAGAAGAAGCCCGCGTGCCGCAAGAAGAAGACGCGCACGGTCTTCTCGCGCAGCCAGGTCTTCCAGCTCGAGTCCACCTTCGACATGAAGCGCTACCTGAGCAGCTCAGAGCGCGCCGGCCTGGCCGCGTCCCTGCACCTCACCGAGACGCAGGTCAAGATCTGGTTCCAGAACCGCCGCAACAAGTGGAAGCGGCAGCTGGCGGCCGAGCTGGAGGCGGCCAACCTGAGCCACGCCGCGGCGCAGCGCATCGTGCGCGTGCCCATCCTCTACCACGAGAACTCGGCCGCCGAGGGCGCAGCGGCCGCGGCCGCGGGGGCCCCGGTGCCGGTCAGCCAGCCGCTGCTCACCTTCCCGCACCCCGTGTACTACTCGCACCCGGTAGTCTCGTCCGTGCCGCTGCTCCGGCCCGTCTGAGGCCCGAGAGGGGAGGAGAAGGGAGCGCCCGGCCCTCTTCCCAGACCCCGGAGGAGACTGGGCCGGGCAGAGGGCGCCGAGACGTCCAGCGGCCTTCGGGAACCGGGGCTCCGGCGCGCGGCCCCGGCCTCCCCTCCCCAAGTCGGTAGCGTTTTTTTGTAAGTATTTGCAATGCATTTTCGTGCAATTCACCCCTAATGGATTTGAGGCGCTTCCCCTCTTACTTTTGGTTTCGGTTTATATTAAGAGAAAGCAAGAAAGAGACATTTCCAGGTCAAATATTTCAGCTGGAAGCTTTTGTAAAATGTGCGATCCTCTCACCCCCCCACCCCCACCCCCACCTGCACCCCCACCCCTACCCCCAGATTCTCATTGCGCTGTGACTTTTTGGGTTTATTTTTATACAAGGAAAGTAAACGCAAAGCCTGAACCCTCAGTTTATTCATTTTCTAAAGAACTATTTTCAGAAGTCGAGAGGGAGACAGAGAGAATTCACCTTGTACTTTTATTCTGGATCTCTGGGTGTGGCTGTTCCCCTTCACTCCCAATCAATTATTCCCCAATTTTCAGAATCTGAGCAGCTTCTCATAAGAACCCAGACTCAGGCCACTTTTCTCTCTCCTCTCTCCGGCAGAGGTCTGTTGCAGTTCACCTCTTCATCAGTCCCTTTTTGTGATGGATGAATTCTCTAAGTGTTTAAAGGGAAAGGACAAGATAGCCCACAATCAGACTTCTGATTGTTGAAACACCCTCACATCTGGCCTGGTGTGAATGGTCTTATTTATTAGTAGCCTCTGTTTGGGAAATTTCATTTGTTGGTAAATTATTATTAATATTCCTATTGTTACTTTGTTCCTTGTTTTGAGAGAGTGATTTCAATATTGAAAAAACCCAAACAAACCTATTTTTTTATCCTCTCCCCCTACCTTTTTGTTCTGCAGTAACTGTTGTAGTTTTGACCTGTGCAATATTGTACAGAATTTCCTGAGAGCCCTGCTTCTTCCTCTGCGGAAAGAAGCAGACGTTTTCAATGTCTAGTCCCAGTCAATCGTTTATGAGGAGGAAATTAAGAAGGAGAAAAGGCGGAAGGAAGGAAACAAGGATAGGTAGCTATGTTCGAAGGAGTAAGATAGGCATACTGGAGCGCTTTAAGTGAAGGACAATCAATTTAGGAGAATTTTAACTTATTTGATAAATGTACAGATTCTTGTAAAGTTCACCCTCAACTCCTCAGGGCTCCTGGCTCTGCCACCCAACCTTTTTCTTTTCTGTTGGCTACACCTGTTGTTCCGCGGTAGTTTGTCCCTCCCACCCACCACCCTCCCCTCTGCCCGGATTCAGGCCCTTTTTAAGAAAAAGAGGAGGGGGGGATTACAAAATATTGTTACACTTCATGTTGTCGTGAAATGGAATTAATTAAAAAGAAAAGCGAAGCATTTCCTGTGGCCAGAGTGTGTAACTTTGGACGATTTTCCCCAGAGCAGGTGTCTCCAAACTCTTTTCTGCCTCGCTCTCTGGCTGCCTCTGCAGACTGGCCGAGTCCGACCTCGACGTACACCCCTCTAATCGGGAGGCGGCGGAGACAGAGGCGGCTTTGTTCGTGACCAGAGCTGCGCTCTCTCCCGGGTACCGTCCACCTCTTGAAAAGCCCGTGCAAGCAAGGGAAGAATGCGGGGCGGAAGGGGTGAGGACCTGGTCTTATCTAGTTCGCGAAATCGAGCGCAGCGACAGCCGCGAGCTGAGACCACTGGTTATTTCCGATCTCAGGGCAGCCGGCTCGAATTCCATTCCCAGGCCGCAGGGTCCTTTAGGAGCCGCGAGCTTCTGGGCAGAACATCCCTGGGCACCTTGGGCCCGAGCGGGGTCGGCTCCGGCTGCCTCCGGGATGCGGGCTGGGGAGGGAAGAAGGGAGTGAACTTGGAGTTTAGCCGGGGCTGGGGAGGGGCGCAGAGGCCGATGGCGACGTCCAGCTGGGAGCGGCCAGCCGCGAGAGGGCGACCCTAGGGAGGCGAGCCAGACCTGGAGACCGCGGCTCGCGACTCCGGTATAGGGAGGCCTTCCCAGGCCTGGAGGCACTGTAGCTCCCGGGGCGGTTCGGGTGTGGACACGGTCATGGTATGTCCAGTGCCGGGGAGCAGAGGCCACCCGACTGTGGCGGCGGCGGCGACCGAGAGGACTGTCTCCTCGCGGCCAGATCCTTTTCTGTGCACCGTGCCAACGCCTCGCGGGCGCATAGTTTCTTTGGGTCCCTCACCCTGATCCCGGCCGCTTAGGTTGGAAGCGCAGCGCTGACTGTTCCCAGGCTCCCGCCGGGCCGCGGCCTCCACGCTCCGCGTGGGCCGCCTGCCGGGCCCCGCGCTCCCGGAGCCGCTCGCGAGCGCGGGTCCCGAGGGTGGAGGCAGGTGCTCGCTCGGGCGCCTCTCGCCTGCGCGGCGCGGCTGCCTGCCCTCAGGGCTTAGGGTCTGCACGCCCGGCTCCTGGCAGGGCGTATTTAAAGCTGGGGAGCCAAGAAGGGGGAGATGAGGAGCCCAGAGACGGCGAAGATCTCGGCGAGCACACCGCGGGCGCGGCCGCTGGGGAGCGCCTGCACGCGCCCCCATGCCCTCTCCCAGAGCTTTACAGTTGCTCAAGCCCAATCCACACGATTGATTATACTGAGGCTGAAACGTCGAGTATCGTTTTCTATTGACGGGAAACTGCCTCCAAATAAACTGGCATGCGTATTTATGGCAAGATTTAGCCTGGACCTCAGTGGAAGACAGATCTGCCTTTATTTCCATCTGGTTTGGGATAAAAACGAGGGCATGTGTCACAAGTGAAAAATAAACAGAAATTCGGGGGCCAAATATGTTGTTCCATGTGTTACCTGCAAACACAGTGATGCCTTTTACTGTTGGCAATACTAACTGCGGGACAGACCAATAACAGCTCATTAAAAATAATGTTGCAATAGGAAACACGTTCTTAGATTTTACAGCCAGAACACGATGTTATCAACCGCCAAAATACTTCTTTATTTGTGTTTGGATTCTAGAAAACGGTTCTTGACTGACCCGGTCTTTACAAAGTCGAGAAATAACTGGTTCTCCACAGGCACAGTTGATTCTGCGTCCCGGCCTCCCTTTCCCTCCCTTTGAGGACTCCTGTTGCCCTAGGCCAGGGAGTCCCTCCCAGGAGCCAAGGTGCATGCTCTGGGGGAGGAACGCGGCTGGGCTGTGGCCTGAGACTGGCTGAGATGTGAGCCTAGAAGCCTGCCCAGGCAGCAAACCTCCAACTCGCTCCTGCTGGGTGGGGGTCACAGTATTTCTCAGGATGCAAGAGACAGCGTGGAGGCTGCTCGCTGAGCGTGAAGCATTCTAGGCTCTACTGCAAGCCTGTTAGAGGCCAAGACAGCACTTGGTGAGACTGAACTGGCCTGGGTTCATCAGCCCCTTGCCCCCCACCCCCACACAGAATGCTTCTGTAGGTGCTGCTTCTGTGGAAATTGCCAGGAGCTGCCGGAACCCCTCAGCAGAAGGGGTTATGTGGGGTGAGTGAGGGTACCTCCACTCAGCTCCTCCGAGACATCTATCCTGGGAAGCCAGAGCTGCTGGTATCCTCTAACCTAGGGCACTGAGCCAACATCCCTGACGTTATCCCTTTGGATGGTGGAATCCAGCCTTCTCTCTGATCCTAACTTCAGATCCTTTCCCCCATGGGAACCCCCAATTAAGTCAGTGCAATAGCACCGGCTTCCTGGCTTAATAGTTTCTGCACCATCCAAACAGACTCACACGAAAACAACATACAGGATACATTCACACTCATAGGTGACTTAAAACAGTCACCCCGCCACACACACACACTTTAGTTAGAGCTCCTGACAGACCGCATATGTAGGGGTTCCCAGGGTGCAACCTGTATATGCGTTTAGCATCACATCTGCTTTGTGATCATACAGCATCACAACAGCAAACGCAGTCAGGTACATGTTTTTCTGGGTGCTGGGGCAGCTGGGAAGAACCTTGGGGAGAGGATTGGGTAGGGAGCAAGGTGGCACTGCAACCTCTGCTGCACGAAGCCTGAAATCTTCCAAGAAGAGATGCCTCCTGTTCCCTCCTCACCAGCCACCTGGGACAAACTGTGGACGCCGCCAACATCCCACTGCAGACCCCCCCATATGCTTATAGGCCAGGACCTCACTCGGAGCCGGGGGTCCCCCTGTGCCGGGCTCTGAGAACCAGCGAGCATCTCCGAGCCGTGGGAGAGCAGTGAGCAAGCTCTCGAGCTGTTTCTGTTGGCAACACAGATGTATTTCTTTTATTTGGTAGTAAATAGAGCAGGTGTGTGTACATCAAATAAAAGCAAGACAGATATAAACTGCCCCCTCGCCACTGGACGCTTATTCTGAACCAGGACGTCCTTTGGCAGGCCCTGGCACGCCAGAACCCCAGAGCGCGCGCTGGAGGGTAGAGCGGGGAGAAAGAGGAGGAGGCACGCAGGTCGGTGGGATTTGCTTTCTCTTCCGCAAGCGCACTCTGGGGCAGCCTGGGCCCGGGCGATGGGAGTGGGGGTCAGAGCAGCGGTGGTCCAGAGGACTGAGCAACTTTCGACCCTCGGGGGCTCTGGCGAGAGCTGGCGTCGTTGGGCTGCCTGGGCCTGGGCCAAGCGTTCCTGCTTCTACTGCGCGGGGTACCTGAACTTCCCTGGAGAGGCCCTGCGGGTGCTGGAGACTTATCTGAAAACCTTCCTACCCGCCTCCAGGGCCCCATATCGCCCCACCCCTCGCGCTTGTCCACGCCCCGGGCCGTGAGACCCATCCCGGAGGTTTTTTCCTCTTAGCGAGCCAAGCGTGGACCAAGTGGCTAGGAAAAGACCCCGCTAGTGGGTCACGGCGACGGAGTCGGAGTGTAAAAGCCGTGAGCTCCATGGAAACCCTCACTTGGGGGTCCAAAGCACAGCTGGGGAAGCCCCTGGGATGTCGCCCTCCAGGCACTTGCACCTGGCTGGGCAGAGGCACTTCTCCGCCCCTCCTCCGGGCTTCCCGCCCACTCTGCTCGCCCACCCCCGCCCAGCCTGCTGGCGGGTCTCTGCCTTTTGGGTGCGAGCGATCCGTTCGCCGGGCCGCGCGCATCTCGCAGTGTGCACGGCCATATGTGCACGTGTGCCTGTCTGGGTGCGCGGGGCGAATGGTGACCTTTGGCCTGCAAACATTTGGGAGGGTGCTGTGGGCGGATGGCGGAAGAGAGAAGAGGGCAGCAAGGATAACCGGGAGTGCTGTACTCTGGAGTCCCACCTGGTGCCTCGGACTCAGATACTGAGATCTGGGATGCGCCTGTTCCCGAGCTTGGCGCCTCTTGCGGAAGCACCCTGGAGGCTTATGGGGGTGGGGGTGGGGATTGGGGTGGGGGTGGGGAGCTCCAGCTTCTAGGGAATCCGGTCTCAGACAGCAGCGCAGCGGGTGTCCATTTTTCCTCTTGGGATCTTTCCCCACCCTTCTGCCTCCAGGATCCCGTTGCACTTCCACCGTGTGTCCGGGCAGTTTCGGAGACCAGCGACAAGAGATTGTTGGAGGCAGCAGGCCTCCTCGGACAGTTTCCAGGAGATGCCCACTTGTTGTACTCGCCCAGCTCCCTTCCCTGACTGCTGCTCCAGGCGATGCCTCTTCGCAGCGAAAACTAACCTCCTCCCCCCCCCCCCCCCGCCGGCCCGACCCAATCTCTGTCGCCGGATCCCTAAAGGATCCCTTCTGGTTGCAGTGGACCGAGAGGAAAAAGAGTTGGGGGAGATGTGAGAGCGAAGAGAGCAAGAACGCGCCAAGAGCGCGGTGCTCCCTTCTTTTACTCTGGAGCTGCGGGGTGGAGTCACCTGGTGTGCCTCACCCGAGCGCTAAAGTCTTAAAGAAAAAGAAAGAATCCCCTTCTCTCGTGAGCTTCGCCGCCCTCGCCCCCCTTGGTGATGGAGTACACGCATCAGATTTTCATCAAAGTTCTATTAAGTGAAACATAGGTTGCAGGGCACCCTTTGATTGAAACAGTTTAAATTTTAATTGTGTTTTTAATTTGACATATAGTTGCAGAAAGGAATGACACTGCGTCGCCAAGGGGCGGTCGATTTTCTTAATTTCTCCCAGAGGAATTGATGAGTCTATCAGGCCACTAGATTGGAAACCCATTAAAGCTCTCTGGTTAGGCTGTTAATTGGAACTTGATGGATGTGGGGAGGGGGGTGTTGGGACTCGGCTATGCTGATCCAATCTTCATGACTTTCTGTTTTCCAATAAATTACACAATTCATTTTCCAGCCGCAGATTACATAAATTGTACACCTCTGGGGCTCTCTTTTTCAAATAGGGAGCCCTTTTCCCCAAAAGCCTATTGCAAGATGTCATTTGCACCGAAGAACGAACAGCAGAGGCCCTTGAATGAAAATCGAAACATAATCAACGTTTATACTTAGAAAATTTATTGAGATCATTTTCTCTGGTATTTCCTTATTTTAAAGTTTCGACGCGCCATATATCATAATCCACTCGCGCAAAGAGGGGGGGCAGACTGTGTTTAATATTTATCGAAGCTTGATTCCAAGATCAAACTTGTTTATGACTTCATCTGTCATTTCAGAGGGAGCCTTCTTCCACTATTACCCGGCTCAGCCAGCCTATTTCCCGACTGCCGCAGAGCAGAGAGGATCAATTTTTATTAGGCTCCTCGGCAAGTTTGCTCTGGGCCGCTTTAATATTGAGCAGCGGCATAATCTCGAGACCTAAACTTTAAGCGTCCTTTAAGTCTTGGAAAGTTTATCATTCTTTGAAACTCGGTTATGCCTAATTCCCAGGAAAAGCGGGAGGGGAGCCGGGAGCGATCCCAAGGAAGACGAGGGGCCTGACTCCCGAGGCAGCGGCTGTTAATCTGGTTGAACTAAGGAGGGGGCGGAGCTACCCCAAGACTAGGAGGGTGGGGCTGGAGGTGGGACCCAGTTGAAGGATTGCCACGCTCGAGGGCAGAGAGACAGGGTGTCTGTGGGTGGTGGTTCCTGACGCTGAAGGTTCTTGGCAGTGTGGTTTGCAGCTGCGTTCAGCCCAAGAGAGGGCGTCTGGGCCTCTGCCTTCGCCATGAAGT
Organism: Capra hircus; assembly: GCF_001704415.2. Lineage (NCBI taxonomy): Eukaryota > Metazoa > Chordata > Mammalia > Artiodactyla > Bovidae > Capra > Capra hircus. The sequence continues at coordinate 9,092,186 of NC_030833.1, read as the reverse complement.
CTCGGGGACCCACCCCCCCCAAAAAATGCCCCCAAGGGAGGGCGGGGAGATTCTGTCCTGGCCCTCTGGCTCCTGCAGTGGAACTGCTGTCCGTAACCGAGAGGCAGCGGGAGACCCCGCCCGTGACCAGCTGAAAGGAGAGGAGGCGTGGAGGACCCGTTTGCCCGATCTCCCCCAACAGCCTCTCCGCTGCAACCTCCCCGCCTTCGGCCTGCGCCACCACCACCATCATTTCCCGGGCCCGGGGCAGTGTGTCTGTGGCGCTGCAGCGCACGTTTGCGGACCGAATGCGTGCCACGGCGGAATCGTTTATGCAGAAGCGAGCCTGAGGTTTACGGTGTTCGCGTCCGAAGAGGTGCCTGGGCAGGAGCGCGCGTCTGTGCAGACCAAACCGTCGAAGCGATCGCAAGGAGCGTAGCGAGCAGACGGAGAAACGGGCAGGAAGGCTCCTTCTGACTTCCCTCCCAAACTAGCCCACGGAAGCGGGTGGTGGCAGCGGCTGGGAGTCCCGAGCCTGCACGGTTTCCTAAGAGTCCTCAAACCAGGCTGCATGGCTCCTCGCCACCGCCCCCCCGCCCCCGAACCTCGCCAGGTCTGGGAGCTGTTTCTCCGGGGCTCATCCCCGAGGCCCCGCCGCTGCCACACCTGGCCACTGCCTTGGCAGAGGCCAACTCCACCCAAACACCTGTCCGGGCGGGCTTAAGATAGCCGGGGTCCTCACAGTCTACCCCGCAGCCACTCCCAAGCTCAGCATCAATGCTTGCCCCGCCCCTCGCCCCTTCTCCAGGGCCTCGTACAGGCAGTGGGACAACCTCGGGCTTCCATCTTGCTTCCTCTACTTGGGTTGGTCACTTTTTTTTTTCCTCCTGGGCCTCAGTTTCCCCGCCTGTATATTGGGCTAAGGATCGGCACCACGGGTTTGCTCTGAGGATTCAAGAGAAGACTGATTAGATGCACTCAGGATAGTCCAAGTTGCCGGCGTCGAGTATTTGCTAGCTCAGAAGGGTTCAGTGAAAGCCCTCCTCCTACCCCAAGGGTGTTTCTTCCCCAGGCTCCGCTCGCCGCGTCGGCCTGTTTCCCTCGGGGTGGGCGCAGCCCGGCCGGGAGACCCGCGCGGAGAGGTCGCAGGTGGGTGCGAGTCGGCTCCTGGTTTCCAGGATGCTCCCTTCTACCCCGCAACTGTGCGGGGGCGCGCGGGCCGGGCTGTGACGTGGCCGAGCTCGCGCCGCGGCCGCGCAGAGGAGGACGCGCAAATTGTATTTCAGCACCGGGTCCTTCCGGGTTAATGAGCTGACACCATGATTAAAGCTGACCATTTGTAATGTGTCTCGACCCCGCCGCCGAGCCCTGAAGAGGTTAATGCGGTGACGGAGGCCGGCACCTGCCCCTCGCCGGCCTCCCTCCCGGGCCGTGGCGCACAGCCTCCGGCCCCCGCCCCCTCGCCTGCCCCCTCGCCTGCCCCTGCCCCCGCCCCGCCGCCGACTCCTAATCAATTAGCCCATTAACGAGCCCTTGGAGGAGTTAAGTAGGGAGAGGTTCTGCCACGGGTAGGGCTGCAGTCGGTAACTCACCGCGGCTAATGATATTATAAGCGCTTTACTCAATAACCCGGGCGCGGCGCGGGCGAGGAGGGAACTGCACCGTCATGGGGGCAGCGTCTGCACGTTTGTGGGAACTGATTCAGTCTCCTCTCTCCTTTGGCTGCGTTGGGGGGTGCACCATAGGGTCAGGGCTCCTGGGATCATTTGGCCGAGCCGTACCGGAGGCTGCAGACCCGGGGCTGAGGTCGTCTGAGCGCCTTGGAGTCTTGCCTCCCCTTGGGTTCCTCCAGGCTTGTGTAGGCAACTATGCCCCCGAAACATTTTGCCTGCGTCGCGTGGGTTTCGCATCTGGTACCAGTTGATCTGGGAATGAAAAGAGCAGGAGTCAGGGCTTTGAAGGGGCCGTGCAAACACCTTAGGGAACTATGGTTAACTGAGCGCCTACCGTAAGCTGTGCTCAGAATCAAGCACTTTGACCTCATTTAGCTTCTTCGAGGCAATCGTTGCTTTCCCCTAATTTTAAAAATGAGAAAACCAAGGCTCAGAAAGTTTAAGAATCCTGTTCAAGGTCACCTTCCCATTTGAATACCCTTTCCCTAATCCTAAAACCATGGTCCTCACCTCCTTCTCCCCTGTCCTGGAGCAAATCGCTTCTATTTTTGCAGCAATTCCTTGACCTCCAATATTTAGGTAAAAATGAGTCAGGGAAGACAAGGCCGAGATTTGGTCTGTTTACAGAGTACCTTTCATTCCTACCTAGGCCATTCTCAAAACAGGTGAAGGAAAGGGGATATTAATGGGTGCGTATCACCTTTGAGAACAGTGAGGCTCTGATTAGGACTTAGTTTGTCGAAGCTCACCTAGCGTGTAAATGATAGTGCTGGGACTTGAACCTGGATCTCCTGAAACAAGATCTAGGGCCTCCGCCGCCCCGGCCCCCCCACCCCCGGCCCCGCCTCACAACGATCATGCAGTCCTGCAGGGCCTGTGACAAGGTTGGGGGCTGTGGGGAGGAAGGGCCAAAGTTGTCTGATCCTAGGCCTCCTAGTTAAGCTGCTACGAAGAGCATCAGTTCCCATGGGCACGCTCCTAAATCCCACGACCCCCAACCTCCCCCGCGGGGCGCAGAGGCCTGCCAGCTCTACCTGGCTGCTCAGGAGAGAAGGGATGAGAGGTTGGGGAGGGTCATGGCGCAGCCTGTGAGCCTTTTGAGGGTGTGAGGACCTGTCGCCTAAAGGAGGCGTGGGGCCACTCCAGTTCTGAGCCCCGAGCTGCCCCTGTCTCTCAACAGGGCCGGGGTCTGAGCCATCAGAGATGCCACAGAGGCTAAGAACCTAGCTGTCATCCATCCTGCTTTTGGTCCAGGCTGGTTGGACACAGCAGCTGCCCACTGGGCTCTTCGCGAGCTGGGGAGAGAACAGGGGCTGTGAGAGCCCGGCCTGCGCTTTTTGAAAATTTCCGGGGCCGCTCGGCGGCGCTGCGATTGGCCGCGTCCGAGTAACCTCTATGCAAATGAGGCCGCGCCACCTCCGCGCCGCCGGGGACCCGGCGAGCTGGCGGGCAAGGAAGGGGCATTCGCGCCGGGGCTGGGCGGGCGCACCTGAAGCCGGGCGGGCAGGGACCCCAGCGCAGCTGTCGGGTGCCCGCATTTCCCCCGCGCGGAGGGGACGCCTCGCCAGCTTCGCCGCCCCCTCCCCCTAACTCCCCTCCCCGCCCCTCCCCCCCGCCTGCCTGCTTGCACCACCTTCCACCCAGATCATTTCTAAAGGGAGTTCTTGGTTTCCTCCGATTTCTTATGAACCCAGGATGGGCAGCAAGGAAGATGCGGGCAAGGGGTGTCCGGCGGCCGGCGGCGTCTCCAGCTTCACCATTCAGTCCATCCTGGGCGGGGGCCCCTCGGAGGCGCCAAGGGAGCCGGCCGGCTGGCCGGCCAGGAAGCGCAGCCTGTCCGTGTCCTCGGAGGAGGAGGAGCCGGACGACGGCTGGAAGGCACCCGCCTGCTTCTGCCCAGACCCGCACGGCCCCAAGGAGCCCGGCTCCAAGCACCACCCCCCCATCCCCTTTCCTTGCCTGGGTAAGGATCGCAAGCCGCCGGGTTCGGCCTAGAGCAAGCTCTAGGGGAGGGAAACTGCCGGGGCTCTCGCGTCCGGCCCCCCGCCCCCGGCCAGAGCCACGGCCGCGCGGGGTCCGGGGCCGAGGGTGGGGTTGGGGGGAGAGGCGTGCTCCGCGCTGACTCCTCCGCCCCGCGGGCGCTCGGGAAGAAACCGGGAACACAGATGCCGCGCGGCGCGGTTTGGGGAAGGTTGGGTTGAAGGGAGTGTGTTTGCGGGTTTGGCACAGGGCCGGCCGCTCTCGAGGCTCTGCAATACCCCCTTTGCACATCGGATACTTTCTGCACACGAGGTCTGGAAGTCGGATCTGAGCGGTCCGTCCGTCCGTCTCTACGGCAATCTCTTTCTGCGTCCTTTTCTTCTCTCCCTTCCCCTCTCTTCGACCTCTGCCTCTCTCTCTCTCCCCTCCTCCTCCTCAGGATGATTAGCACTCCAAGATGATTGACAATGGTGCCTTTCAGAGATGGTTCCTCTTTACAACATTTGACCAAGGGGAGCCTCGTGTCAGCCCTTAGCTTGATTTCTGAACAAACGGCCTGTGAAACGATGCCACCCTATAAAGCTCAGGGAACTCTTCCAGCTCAGTTACTACAAGGCAAAATCATCTTTCAAAAAGATGCTAATGTTCCCCCTCCAGACCTCCTCCCCCTGTTGCCACACGTCCTTTCAGGAAGCTGGGAGCGCAGAGACCCCAGGCTCCAAGTAGTTGGGTCCCTCTCCTGTTGCTTTTCAAAAGCCAGGTGCCGCTTTTTGGGTTTCAGCGAGAGGTAGAGAAGAGTAGGGGCTGAGATCCAGGAACATGGGAACCACGGCTGCAGGCGCCAGCCAAGCCCCTGGTCCTGGCAGGAGCTGGGGGTCCATGAGGCTCCCCAATTCCATGGCTCTCTTATCTGTTCTCACTCCCCAGGTACTCCCAAGGGCAGCGGAGGCGCGGGGCCGGCGAGCTCGGAGCGCAAGCCTTTCCTTTCTTCTTCGCACCCGGACTTTAAGGAAGAGAAAGACAGGCTCTTGCCCGCGGGCTCGCCGTCGCCGGGGCCCGAGCGGCCGCGGGACAGCGGCGGCGCCGAGCGGCAGGCGGGCGCGGCCAAGAAGAAGACGCGCACGGTCTTCTCGCGCAGCCAGGTGTACCAGCTCGAATCCACCTTCGACATGAAGCGCTACCTGAGCAGTTCGGAGCGCGCCTGCCTCGCCTCCAGCCTGCAGCTCACCGAGACCCAGGTCAAGACTTGGTTCCAGAACCGCCGCAACAAGTGGAAGCGGCAGCTCTCCGCCGAGCTGGAGGCGGCCAACATGGCGCACGCGTCGGCGCAGACTCTGGTGGGCATGCCGCTGGTGTTCCGGGACAGCTCGCTGCTGCGCGTGCCAGTGCCGCGCTCGCTCGCCTTCCCCGCGCCGCTCTACTACCCGGGCAGCAACCTCTCCGCCTTACCTCTCTACAACCTCTACAACAAGCTCGACTACTGAGAGCGGCCCGCCGGCCCCGCGCCGCGCGCCCTCCCGCCCGCTCCCAGCTTGGCTGGCGCGGGCTGCCCCCGCCCCCCAACTCCGGAGCAGGCGGCGCGTTTCCAGAAATATTACGAAATACACCATGTGTATTCATTATCTCTTATTTATGGCTTCTGCCCTACTTTGGTTTGATTGTTTCTGGTATTTATCGGCATCCCTCCAGTCAGATCATTTGCTCTCTACCCGCCTCCAACCCCCAAACAAACCAATACGTTTTGAAAATCATTTAGGAGGGGACGTTCTAGGGTGGTGGTCGGACAGGGAGTTTCGGTCAGATCGACACTGGACGGTAGGACCAAAAAAAAAAAAAAATCAGAAAAATAAAAACACCAAACCAGATACATTCCTCTCCCCGTAAATATACCTGTATATGTGTACACGCACACACGGCCGGCCAAGCCAGTCCTTGGGGGCTTTGAACAATGATCTCAACGCCTCTTTTCATTTCCCTTGTCCCGAGGATGGATAGGGGAGAAAGGGGGATAGATTTCAGATCTGTAAATATTTTTAAAAAGAAAAAATAAACATTTTAAGCATCGTTGCTAACTTTGGTGCAATTGATTGGCTGGCGTGCTAATGCGCAGGTTCTTGTCGCTTTTCCACGGAACTGGTTGCAGGCGTGCGTCAGAGGAGGTCTGGATCTCCCCACCTGGAAGGTGGGGCGGAGGTCAGAAGTTAAAGGTCGGGCGCCGCCGAGATGGCACGTGGGCTGGAGGCGCACCCCATTCCACTAGCGGGTGCCCTAGTCTCCGCGCGGGCGGAGACTCAGCCCGGCCGGAATCCAACTCCCGGGGCGCTGAGAGGGATAGATGCGGGACTGCAGTTGCCAAAGCAGTTGCCTTGTGGAACGAGCTTCTTTCCAGCCCTGGGAGCGGCTTGGGGTTGGCGGCAGCACAGGGCCGTGCGACGTGGTCCATTCAGTGACAGGAGCCTCCCCTCCGAGGGCACAGGGCAGGTGGGGCGGCCCTGCCTGGATCTGGTGTCGAGCCCGGTTTGCTCGTCCCCCCAGCCTGGCGCGACAAGACTTACAGCCGCTCACAGTTCCCAAGCCGGTGGCAGGGTTGCGCGTCTGGCGCGGCGCAGGAACAGGGCGCAGAGAGGCGGCCCTTCGGCCAAGGAGGGAATCCAGGCCCAAGACCCGGCAAAGAAAGCTCGGGAGGCGAAGGCTCCTCCCCACAGTTTTTGTTGTTGTTGTTGTTCGTGGTTTCGCATGGAGCGTGGCTAAGAGGCCCGGTGTCGGGCAGGCACGTGGCAGCTGGCACTGAATGGAACCTTGATGCGCTGTCTGCGCGCCCACGGATTTCGGCTCCCCAACACCTGCTGCCGCACCCTGGCTTGGGAAGGCGCGGCATCAAGAGAACAGAGGCGCGCGAGTGTTATGCAAATCGCTGGCTTTCAGTGTTAGACCGCAGCCACCTGTTCCTCGTAAAACGTCGAGAAAAAAAAAAAAAAAGCCTGAGTTTTGAGGAGGCTGACCGTTCAGTGTCACGTGAGTCGAGCTCCCGGGTTCTCCGGCCCGAGCTACTCCTTAGCCGCTGCTAAGGTGCGGGGAGTCGCAGCGCAGAGGCCGGATCTCATCCTCTAGAAAGAAAATCTCGACTTGATGGACCGGTCTTTTGGAGTCAACAGACATGGAAATTATCTGCATTTTGTGAAAGTATGCAGGATATCTGTAACCCGTCTATGTGACCCACAGTATCATGTCTAAAATACCTGATGTCTTATTCATATTTGAGGTTTCTATTTTTTTCTTCTCACGTTAAATTTCTTGAAATTTACAATTTCAAGATGACACCTGAAGGATGCTACCCAAGAACCCATGTGCCAAAGTTGTTAGGTCAATTGCATTTATTTAATTCCAGCTGAGTTCAATATTTACTGAGCCCTGGTAAACAGGGCTGGGAACTATGCTAGATATCGCCAGTCAGAGAGAGAAAACTAACACTGCATCTTTCTTCTGATATTTTTGGTACACATATTTCAGTGACCTTCTCTCCTTCCAGATAACCGGCTTTAAATTTTTCTTTTCCTCTCAAGTTGCTCTTTGAATATTCTATGCAGATTTAACGAAATTGCCTTCAAGGAACTATTTGTAAAGAAATATTTCATCCATATCATTTTGGTTGGCACTTCGATAGATTGTTTTTTAAAAAGAGATGATGGTTTTACCAGTATTAGATCACTATATCTTTCTTGGGCTTACTTCTTTTATAGGAAGTGGTTTTGTGTAGACAGTTAACAGCAAAGTGGTTTTTGCCCTTAGGATTTTAGGGATGATCCTTTTCGTTTGTCATATAGTGGATACATCACTTTTTTACTAATCCAAAAATTAGGAGTCAAAGGTGATCCAACAGTGTGATTAGTTTCTAGGAATACCTCTTTCTTATAGGTAACTAAGTACACACACACACACACACACACACACAGAGAAACACACACAGCTTTGCATTTGGATTTAAGATGTTGTTCAAGACTCCATTGTGGCCAGATTTCCGATCTCAAGACTATCAATTCATTTGAATAATCAGCAAAATCATCAGCCTCCTTTCAGGCTCTAAACTGGATTTAAAAGATTGACGTTTCTTAAAACTCAAATCGAGTCCGGCTGCAACTGTCTGTCCAGAGGGACCTGAATCATACACACACTGGATAATGAAATACACTTAGATTTTATTAGTGGATAATTCATGCTCAGAATCTTGAACACTAGTAGAATTAAATAAACAACTGGGAGAGGGAACCAAATAAAATTATTTGGAGATAAAATTATTTAGCCAAAATTAGAATGGAGGTAAGGCACTGCACTTTAAAATTCTTAACCTAGCCATTAAGTTGTTGAAAGAGGAGAGAGAGAAAAACAAGTATGAGGACTGGTGAGGGTGCTGGGAAAGATTGAGGCAGGAGGAGAAGGGGACGTCAGAGGATAATATGGTTGGATGGCATCACCAGCTCAATGAACATGAGTTTGAGCAAGCTCCTGGAGTTGGTGATGGACAGGGAAGCCTGGCGGGCTGCAGTTCATGGGGCTGCAAAGAGTTGGACACGACTGAGCGACTGAATTGAGAGAGGGGAAGAATCTGTATTTTGGCAGGAATACCATCAGTACACTGGGCAGAAGAGTGGTGGTTGTATGTTTACTGTATCACGATTCACAAAAAGAAGTGCACTTGAGTCAGTGTATATGAACGCATAAGGACCAACAACACCTTTTCTCTATTGAGTTGCCTTAGAAATTAAACACTTTAACCTCAACAATTTTCTCCCACTTCATACAATTGTATAATAAAGTAAGGTTTTTTCCCCCACAATACAAAAGGCAGTGAAAAAGATGGTATAGCACAGATTAAATTGAAACATTTCAGCATGCTTTTGATATTCAATAGTAACTGAGTCACAGCATTCTAGTTATTAAATATTGCTTTTCTTTCATGGAGACCAAAGCATTTCTCATTACAGAAGCAACCTTCTTGATTCTCCTATTTCTGGAGGATTCTAGAAACAGAAAATAGAGCAGAGCCTGTAAGTCTAGAGTGCTGTTGGGGTGTGAGAGAGTGGAATAGAGAGAAGCTTGTGGTTGTCATTTTAAGGTCTTACTTGGACATATGTCTGTAAGAGGCTTTTGAGCTTTAACACTTAAGAGTAATTATTTGTTTCCCAGTCTGTCCAACCTTCTGGAAAAACAGTTCCTCCAGAGTAAGAACTGATCTGATCAATGCTTTTCCTCACTCTTCTCACTAGGCCTGGCACGAACTGGGTGCTCAATAAATGTTTGCAGAAAGATGGAATGAAGAGATAAAGCAGAGTATAAATAAGGATTAGTTTCTCTGAAGTCAGAAGATCTTCGACAATGGGAAATGTGAGCACCTGCTTCATAGGTGGAAAGTCCAGGAAAATGAGAAAAAAGTGGGGCAAAACATGCGTCAGAGCAAATATTTTCTTCTCCACTTTTGGTTAACTTCACCGGATATGTACGTCCAGTGGAAGGGAGACTAATTCAGTCCTATAAAAGTACAGACCAAAATGGAGTTCTTGTGTCCGAGACATGGGGAGGGCTCCAAGAGTCAAAAGGAAAGAGCATCTTTCCCGCCTACTATTGAGAGGACAGGACAAGCGTTGGCCACAAGGACTACATTTCCCAGTATGCCCCACACGAACTCTGGGAGTTGTAGTTTTCACGCGTCCAGCACTGGCGGGCCGCCTCAGCCTCGTGGCGGAAAGCAGTCACGTGATCGGAAAGGCTGCCGTTTCCCTTTGTGCCGGAACAGGTTGACTGGGTCGCCCGAGCCCGGGGCCTTGGGATGGACCAATCGGCTGCCTTAGAAGGAGACGTTGGCGTTTGAAATGAGCCAATGAGAGGCTTTGGCTGGAGCTTTGTCTCCGCCTACTTCGCTCGACGCGCGAGAGCGCCGAGGGAAGCTAGGCGGCGGCGAGTGGCGGCGGGCGCGGTGGCTGAATTGCTTCTGAAGGGAGCCCGAGGTAGCGGGGCGAGGTGGCCGAGCGCAGGCACGGGCTTTCCGGGGATGTCCCCGGGGTTCCCGAGCCGGCGGAGCAGTCCGCTGGGAACCGGGTTCACTTCCACGGCTTTTCCTTTTTATTTTAGGAGCACGCGGGGCGGGAGTGGGGAGAGGCTGGCGTGCAGAAGCCCGCAGCGGGGGAGGGTGTGGACCCGGCGGGCCAGGCTGGAGTTAGGGGTGTGGCAGTGCGGGCCCAGCCGGTAGGGAAGCTCAGGAGGGGCGGCGGGGAGGGGGGTCGATGAGGCCGGACCGGCGAGGGCGCGGCGGCCCTGCGCAGGCGCAGATGGCACGTTGCCGGCCTTCCCCTCGGTCCCGGTCCCCCAGAGACACCCCCACCCCACCTACTCGGCAGCCCTTCTGCGAATCGAGCCGCCCGACCCCGGCCCCTTGGGGGACCCGCCCCACCCCCGTACTGCCCGGCCCTTTCTGCTAGTCGAGCCTCGCGACCCCGGCCTCTTGGGGAGACTCTCACCAGGCCCTTGTTCCCTAGATGACCGGTTCTAACGAGTTCAAGCTGAACCAGCCCCCCGAGGACGGCATCTCCTCGGTGAAGTTCAGCCCCAACACATCCCAGTTCCTGCTGGTCTCCTCCTGGGACACGTCCGTGCGCCTCTACGATGTGCCGGCCAACTCCATGCGTCTCAAGTACCAGCACACCGGCGCCGTCCTGGACTGCGCCTTCTACGTAGGTGTTCTCCGTGTCAGCTCCTGCACCCTTTTGAGTTTTATGGTGTCCCTCGTGATCAGCGTCCCTTTTGCAGTGTTGGGCGAAGGCTCTTGTCTGTAGGGTTATTTGGACAGCACCCCTCTCTTTCCCCTCCCCTCCCACCCCCACCCCCACCCCCACCCCCACCCCACCCCCACCCTTAACCTTGAGGTTCCGGTGCTGCTTTGTTCTGCGTTTTGGCCCTGGGGACTTGACAGACGTCAGGAACTGGGTCTCCCCTTAAGCTTTTGATGGAGTTAACACTGAATTTTTCTGGACAGAATATATGTGAAACTAACAGCAAGACTGTAAAATTTGGCCGTCTTACTTATTAAGAGGTTTGTTTGCTAGTAAATGGGATTACATATTGGCTCTCAGCCAGTGTGGTGAACAGTTCTTCTTAATTTGTGTGCGTAGTAGTTTGGGTGACTACTTAGTTTGCTCAGTTTTTTTGCACTGTTTTTTGTTTATTTACAATGAGTGAGCCCAGGGTACTTCATTCTGAACATAAACTGAGGAGTTGGCTGGTAGAGGAATTTTTCAACGCTTTTTTTTTTTTCATTTAAAAATTATTAAACCTAAAAGAGTCAACTTTACAAGTAATCGAAGGATGCTGTTTAAAACCACAGATACTGTTTACTCCTAATAAACTCATTGCAATATAAGAAATTATAAGTAATGCTGAGCAGGATGTGGCAAGGCAAGTGGCTCTTTATATGGATGGGAAAGTAGATGGAGAGGATGTTTCTAGAATGGAATTTGCCAGGAAGAAGCACGAATCTTATAAATGTCCATACCCTAATTTCCCTTAATCTTGCTCCTAGAAAACACTACTAAAAATGCTTATTATGTGGTTTTTTATTGAAATAAAAATGTGAGAAAAATTGTTTGACAATAAGGACATAAGAAAATTGGAAGTTCACTTAAAGTATGGATTATCATGAAATCGCTACTGATAATATTTCTGTGGATTGATTAATGACATGGGCTATATTCCTGAAACTAAAAAGTGTCCAGAGTTTGATTTCACACTTTATTTTTAAATTATATCTGTTTTTATAAGAAGATTAGAAGAGACATGGTAAAGTGTTGGCAGTAGTTATCTCTAGGTGATTGGGCTACAGGAAACATTTTCCTTGTTAGTATTTTCCAAATTCCATAACCTGTTACACATGCGTGCTCAGTCATGTCCACCTCTGCTACTCATGGACTGCCAGCTCTCCAGACTTCTCTGTCCATAGAATTTTCCAGGCAAGAATACTGGAGTGGGTTGCCATTTCCTACTCCAAGGTTAAACACTTTTTTTAAAGCTCTGTAAGTTTTGAATGACTTGAAACTTTTACTTTGTAGGATCCAACACATGCCTGGAGTGGGGGATTAGACCATCAATTGAAAATGCATGATTTGAACACCGATCAAGGTAACAGAGCCTCATTTTTACCAGTTTATTGTTTTCTTAGCTAGTGCTTACTCACAAATCTTTATTTAAGAAGAGTAGTTCCTGAATTGCTTAGTTCCTGAGTTGCTTAGATAAAAGTAAAAATGGCTTGAATTTAGGACTTTTTTGTTTAAATGATAACCATTAAGTTAGAATCACAAAATATAATGTATGTATTTTAACAGTGTAACTCATTGTGATCTCCATCCACAGTGTTTACATGAAGTGGCACTTAAGTATTTGACCTTTACCCTGCCCTCAGAAGGGAACTGGATCTTGCAGTGTTCTGCCTTGCAGTAGAATTTTTCTAGGATAATGTTGATGTTTCAGAGTTCCCTTTTCAGAAACTACTACTATAGTTCAGACTGAAGGAAGACAGGGTTTTAAAAATCTAACATTATAAAATAGTCAGTCCTGTCTGGGTACCATAGTAACCCAGCTTGTATAATTGCTTAGCATAGAACATTATTCAGTTACATTTATTGAATGAAGGACAGGGTTACACGTTTTCTTTTAGTTAATTTCTAAGCAATGAAATGAATTACCCACATTTTTATCGTGCTTGGAAGTAGAATAGAGATTGGAATGGAAGTCAAATACACAGAGCTCTCTAGTAAAGGTTTTTATGTTGTACATGCATGTATTAGACATAGATGTACTTGAAGAACATAGCAAGGCACAGAGATAGGACTTAATGAGGATGAGTTGGACAGTGAGAGAATGGATGGAGGATGGGCACTATATTTTATCCAGAAAGAAAAGAAGGATCCAATCAGAAGAGGCTTTTATGTGAAAGCTGTTTTGTCGTGTAACTCACAGCTGCAGATGTTTGGTTTTGTTTGCTAGCAGTTTTTTCTAATTAGGAAGTTAGCTTGCAGGTTTAGGTTCTATTTGTTTGAAAACTCAAGAAAACACCAAAAAGCAAACAAAGATTTTTAATGCTGGGGACCATAATTAAAGGAATTAGCTGCTTATTCTTAGGAGATCTTTGCTGAATTTTATGAGATACTTTTCTTTCTTGTTTAAATGGAGTGTTTTTAAACAGGTAGTTTTCCTCTTTGAGGATCAGAACCACATACTCTTTGTATTTGTTGTTACCTTAGCATGTGGTATAGATTCTGGCACATAGTAGACAGTAGATGTTAGTTGAATGAATGAATGAGATAATGTGAAAAGTTGAAATTGAAAGGGAAGAAATTGTGTATTAGAAATTTGATGAGCTTCCCTGGTGGTCTAGTGGCTAAGACTCCATGCTCCTAATGCAGGGGGCCTGGGTTCAATCCCTGGTCAGGAAACTAGATCTCACATCCACAACTAAGAGTTTGAATGCCGCAACTAAGACCTAGCATAGCCAGATAAATAATAAAGAAGGAAAGAAGTATAACCACCATGAAAACCAGGTGGTTATTAATCCTGAGCCTCCCTGCCTTCCTCATCCCCAGCTTTCAGATAATCCTGTTACCGCTTAAATTCGTTTCTTTGAAACATCAGCTTAATGTGATAAGTTTTATCCAGATCCCTTGGACCAGAGTTCTCCACTCAAGTGTTCATTCAACAGGTATATCTTGAACACTTAGCATGTATCAGAACATGCACTAGATACAGTCAGAACTATAGAGTTGAAACAAGGTTCCTGATTTGAAAGAATCTAGAATCAACTGACGAAAATAACGGATACACCATCATTTTAATGTAGTCTGAAACTCAAGGTAGCCTTTCATGTTACTGTGCCAGTGAATCAAGCTATGCACTGGAAGATGGACAGAGGTCAATGAATGACTTTGTAGTCCTGGAGTTTTTCTGTGTATAGATACTTCTGTTGAGTGAGTGGAAGTGGATTCATTACAGTAGAATGAATGTTTCTTTTTGTTGTTCACCTGAGAAATCTTTAGTAAAGCTAGGTGTTGGTTGTTGGTTTATTTTTATTCCTACAGAAAATCTTGTTGGAACCCATGATGCCCCTATCAGATGTGTTGAATACTGTCCCGAAGTGAATGTGATGGTTACTGGAAGCTGGGATCAGACGGTTAAATTGTGGGATCCCAGAACCCCTTGTAATGCTGGGACCTTCTCTCAGCCTGAAAAGGTAGGCTTTTTATGTTCATGACAGGAATTATGGTTCTTGGGGTGATTTGACTTGATAAATGATGAAGATAATGTTGAATTTAGAGGTTAAGAGTTGATGGGTCTGTTTTACAAACCCAACTAAATATGTAAAGGAAAACTAATCATACTTTGGCCAGCTTTTTCCTGTCAGTTGTCACATTTGTACTGGATAGCACGAGTGATAAACCCACTTCCATGTATTGTAATGCTTTAGATCCTAGGGCTGAGAAGCAACTTTTCAGAGAAGTCATTTAGCAAAGACTGAAATTGAGTTTGACTTCCCCAAGCAGGAAGTGGGATGGAGCATCACTCATTTTCACTATGGCCTGAGCTTTCTCTTTAGTTGACTGTGAGGGGGTGAAATGGGTTATCATTTAAAGTTTAGTGAAAAAGATGTCCTTTATTCCCTGGCTTTTATAATTTATTTATTTTTAATACTGACAGAGGTAGTTGAAGGAAGCTTCTTAAAACTGAAATGTTGTGTATTATTGTAACCTTTTGATCTGTACAATGAAAGTGTAATTGAGCATTCTTGCTGTATCCTCATCAGACTTTATCAGGTGGTAGTTAATTTTAAAGATTGATTGTTTTAGCAGTTTAAAGGTATCCTTCACTTGAGTCTATTTCCTCAGTGTAAATATACTATTCAGTTCCTGTTAGCTGTCATTATATACTGTAGTGCATCCAAAGAGCCATTATTTTTGTCACATCACAGTCGAATCTACTCCTGGCAAGACCTTTGTTCAGAATAAAATAATTGCATTGTTTCTAGTTTTGATTTATGGTTGTATGTAACATGTTAAGAGCTGTGATAAATTGCTGACAGAATATCATATAATGGACAGCCACACTGAATCAAGCTGCTTATTGGTTCAGCAAGGTTCATTATGTCACTTTTTTTAATACGGTCTTTGATAAATGTATATACCTAGTCAGTAGCATGACAGTGTTTTTACTTGATTTACGATCAGTGGGGATAGAAAGCACTGTTAGAAGCTTGTGTGTCACCTGGATAGTAAGGATTTAAGATAAAATTCCCGTTCTGATTGTAGTGTTACAAATTGATCTTTTTCTGGATTCTTTGTTTTTTTGAATTCGGTGTTTCATGTGTCTTAGCTTAGCTAATTTCTGTTTTTCTGCAAATGTTTTTTGAATAAACAACAGTAAATCTTACTATATCTCATTGAAATACACTTGTATTAAATCTACTGTTTTGAGTCTTTTAAATTCTGTGTTTTTTCCCTTGGTCAAATTAGTTGTTGAATTTTAAGGCTAGATTGTAGAAATTATCAGGTTATTATGTTATTAAGCCCAGTCCCCCCGCCCTCCCTGGGAGGCGGTGGTGGGGGGGACGCTTACGTTGTTAATACGTTAGTGATAACTAACCGTAAGCTTTAATTACTGAATGTTAAAGAGATGTCTTAGCATGTAATGAGGCCTCTTCATTTTTTATAGTGATTTTTCAGGTTTTAAAGTATTAGATTAAATTAGTTGCTTATTAATTGAAAGTAATGATCAGAACACAGTTATATACCTGAAGTCTAGGTTTTTAAAAAATGATTTAACATGATCAGGAAAGTACATTTTATTACTATTTTCATGAATTAGCTATCTCTGTTTGGTCTCCAGATAATGTATTTGAAAGTAAGTCACCTTAAAGGCAGGAAATTTTGTGATTTATTATAAGGAGATAATTTGTGAAAGTTGTTTTACTATTGAAGAAAAGGAATTTTGAGGGGGGGAAAAAACCAGTTGTTTTTAGGGGATAAATGCTTTTAAAATTTTCCGTAAACATAACTCTGTCTTGAGTGTTTAGTGTGACATCAAAGTGTAAAAATTTGCTTTGTCATATGCCAGACCACTGACCTTGTCTTTTAATTTTGAGTTTGTATGCCACCAAAAGCAAGTAAGCAGGTAATTAATGTTAACTCTCTCACTCTTCCTGGAAAGGCTTATTTATTAAGTGTGACAGGTGGGAAAATCAAAGCGTTGCAACGTGAAATCTCTAAAAGGTGGTCATAGAAAAATAACTTTGAAAATGATTGTCTTATGAAAAGCCAGAAGCCCATTGAAAGGTATCTTGAGCTGTTTTTATGGTTTTACTATCTATTGTCTCCTTTTTGAGTATCTTTTACACTTTTATATTGTGACTAAATGAAACAAGAGGGCTATAAAATTATTTACTAATTTAGTTTGTTTTAGTAAGAAAGAGAATCGTCTTCAGAGATACTTTTGGAGAGTTAACTAGAATGTGCATTATTACGATACGTGGTTAAGCATTAATATCTTGGGTGTATTATTTTGTGCCAGTTACTTGGTTTGTGTAACTGAAGTATTTAAAATTTTGGTACCTGTGTTTGAGAACCTATCAGCTAACTTTTTTTTAATGGTTTTATGATCCGTGGACTTTATTTTGGAGCAAAATGCCATTTGCCCGCATGCATTTTTAGCAAGTTTTGGTCTTTTTTGAAAGGTGTATACCCTGTCGGTGTCGGGAGACCGGCTGATCGTGGGCACTGCAGGCCGCAGAGTGCTGGTGTGGGACTTGCGGAACATGGGCTACGTGCAGCAGCGCCGCGAGTCCAGCCTCAAGTACCAGACGCGCTGCATCCGAGCATTCCCCAACAAGCAGGTACTGACCTTGCCTCCGCCGCCCGCTGTGGGAATTTGAAAATAGTAGAATCCTTTATGATAATGATTTGGTCACTGCGTTTTACGCATTGCTTGCTTTCTTTCTCTCTTTTTTTTGTTTTTTTTTTTGGAGTGGTGATTGGAATTTCTGTTAGGTGTATTTTCAGTAGCCTTTTGTTAAAAGCTAGTGTGTTAACTCAATTTTAGAGAAGGCTTTGATGTTCACAGAGGGTAAGTAATCTTCCAGTGGTTTTCTGATTCCTTGGTGCTCCTCCTCCAGGAAGCTTGACAGGCATACAGTAATCAAAGAGAGTTTTGCAGGTATTTTAATTTACAAACCAGCGAATTCAAGTTTAAATCTGAAAATTTAGAGTTACGAAATTTGTTGTTTTCTTTTTTTCCCTTTTTTTTTCCTTCTTGTTTCCCTCTTTTGTACCCTAATACTAATAGAGGTTTTTAGCTAGTCTGAGAGCAGAACCTACGTTTTCTTTTTTTTAAAAGGAATGCCTCCAAGGTTAGAGGGGAGCTGTGCCTCATATAGTGACTAACTCTTGATGAGCAGTGTGGGTCACCTTCCATCATCATTACTAGATGAGGTGACACTTCACTAATGCTCCCCTGCCCCCAGTCCTGACAGTTCGAAGGGAAGTTGGTGGTGGGGTCATTTGCTCGGGGAATTTTATAAGAGGAAAGTCATTAAAAACAGCAGATATCTTTGGAATCTTACGGCTGTCCTTTAGTGGTTGTGGAGCTCAAAAGAATTAGGTCTGTTATTCTGTTCTCTTAGCTCTTTATTTCAAAAGGCTAGTACCTCAAATGGTGATCACAGTTCTTCTCAGGATATTGTAAGTTTCCATTGGAATTGAAGTTATGAAAAACCTTAAATGCATGGTCCAAATATGCTTGCATTTATGAATATTATGTTTTATATCCAAAATTTTTTGTCGGAGTGTATCTGTAGTTTATAATGGAAGCTTTTTAACTAAAAGTAACATTTTACTAATTCTTTTTTCATTACCAGTGTTAATAGTTTTTTAGAAATAAATCTTTTTCATATCTTGAAAAATTAAAGAAGTAAAATATAGATTTCATACTATCTTCCTCTCTTATCTTCTCTGACATACTGTTTCACAGCAAGGTGTGGAGAGGTTTGAAATTATAGAGCACTTTTGAACCTTGCTGAAAATCTGTGTTGTTTGGGTATAAACTTGACTTGTTGTAGTTAAAAGCAAGAGGCAGGATGACAGATGGAAGGCTGGTTTTCCAGTTGGTCTGGATTATTGATACACCCTCAGTGAAGAAGATACAGTTCTTCTTAGAGCTGTTAGAAGTGAGGAGGCATCAAGCCAAGAAAAATATATTCCAAGTGATGGAATGAATTTGAGTCCCCTTCTGGACAGGACAACAAATAAATTATATTGAAATAATTTAAAAATTCCTGTGAGGTTTGACAGAATACCTAGATGTTTTTGATTGCAGTGTGCAGAGTACTGGTAAAGTAAGTGATGGTGGCCTTTTTTGTTTGCTTTTTATAACAGGTATAAGTGTTAAACTTTTGGAGTGATCTTAACTAAGTCCTGCTTAAACATTTGCTTAAAATACAGCCATATTCTCTTTTCGTTTTAAACATAATTACCTTTCTTTAGTGTGGGTTGAATTTGGGAGTATATGCCTTGTTTTGGAATCTGGATTCACTAGTTTTGTCTTCTGATCTCCTCTTGTCAGGGTTATGTATTAAGTTCTATTGAAGGTCGAGTGGCAGTTGAGTACTTGGACCCAAGCCCCGAGGTGCAGAAGAAGAAGTATGCCTTCAAGTGTCACAGACTGAAAGAAAACAATATTGAGCAGATTTACCCAGTCAACGCCATTTCCTTTCACAACATCCACAATACTTTTGCCACAGGTAGAGTATGGCATGTTCACTTCTTTCTGCTTGTTAATACACTTTTGCTGTTAATGGAATGCTGCATATTTGTATTTGGGCAGGGGTGGTTTTTTTTTTTTGGTCATTCTGTGTTGCATGTGGGATCCTAGTTCCCTGACCAAGGATTGAACGTGCGATCCCTGCATTCGAAGCATGGCATATTAACCACTGGACCACCTGGGCAGTGGGCAGAGTTCTTAAAAATTGTGCTTGGTTTTTTATGATATTTAAAGCGGAAAAAAATCTAATATCATATTCCCTGGGGAAAATGCAACTTCTGTGATCTTAAAAATTGTCAAGATAATGGCTGTTTTATATCTGCTTTCAAGAACTATTTTGAAATCACTTGCAGGTGGTTCTGATGGATTTGTAAATATTTGGGATCCATTTAACAAAAAGCGACTGTGCCAGTTCCATCGGTACCCCACCAGCATCGCCTCACTCGCCTTCAGTAATGATGGGACCACGCTTGCAATAGCATCATCGTATATGTATGAAATGGATGACACGGAACATCCCGAAGATGGTATCTTCATTCGCCAAGTGACAGATGCAGAAACAAAACCCAAGTGAGTATGCTTCACCTGTATTTGAGCCTTTTCTTACATTCAACCCAGGATTTATTAATTTTTCTAAATTCATGAATAGCATTGTTGATGCCTGCTCGATATTACAGCTGACTCTAGGGCTGGAGTTGATTTTATCTTGTTCTCCCAAGCTTTCAATATCCGTAGGTTGATAGACGTCTGATGGATAAAATTGTGCCTAGTTGTTTTGTAGAGAAGAATGTCAAACTCTCATTCTTCTTGAATAGGCACTATTATTTGAATCTCTGGAGTTATTGCTAGCTCATTGCTTCAAAATTAAGTTGAGGAATTCAAGAATAATTTATTTTAGCAAATTCTATTTAAGATATTTAAGAATTTGAACTGCCAAAAATCTTTCCTCTCCACAGAGGTTGTTTCTGTAATATTTACACAGAATGAAATGACCTTCAGGTCTTACTGGAAATTCAGAGTAATATGGGCTTGCCTGGAATACTAGATTTCCTTACTTTTGAAATTTCTGGAGATGTCTTTGGCTCTTGGGTGTAACTGTTGACAGGGAAGAACCGTTTACATTTTCTTGGTACGTAGGGCAGAGCTTTTTACTTAGGTACCTGTACCAGACTCGAGGGAAACCTGGTACCTGGACACTTGTTTGACCATAAAATACCAGCCCCCAAGTGTCTCTGTCCCACTCCTTGTCCCTCTCTCCTCAGGCCCTGGAAGGAAGTCCTCAGTAAATGTTTATGGAATAACTGTTCCCAGGATTCCTGTACTCTTCTGAATTAGAATGGCATAGAGGGCCCTTGCTAAGTTGCTTGAGTCCCTGAGAGAGGGCAGAGTGTGAAATGCTCCGTACCGTGTGTGCCTTCACAGGTGGACCTTTAGAAAAGGCGTAGCATGTGAAGCCTGTTGGATAAAGGGCTGGGTTTGCATTTGATCTCTCACTTTTGTGTCTCTTGTCCTGGCCGGCCATTTTGATCTCATGCTGTTCTTTTTTCTTTTGAACTTGTAGGTCACCATGTACTTGACAAGATTTCATTTACTTAAGTGCCATGTTGATGATAATAAAACAATTCGTACTCCCCAATGGTGGATATATTACTATTAACAAAGAAGCCAGGGAACATTTTTTACTTTTAATATTATAAGAACCTGAAAATATTGGAAAAGAGGTTTTTTTTTATTGTTTGTTTTTTTTTTTAAATACTTTAGCGCATGAGATGGTTTGATGGTTTTTCTGCATTTAAAGGTATTTGGGCAAACAGAAGGGGAGGGCAGCAACAGCACTTCTGAGAGTCAGTTTTGACCTTGATTTTTGTTTCCACTGCGGAAATAAATGTTTGTAAATAAATGTAGGTAATAAAGCCCCCTTTGCGTTCTTTCTGGGCCTTAAATGGTAGAGAAGAAGGCTCTTGAGCCATTTGTTTCTCTTGCTGGTTATAGTTGCTAATTCTAAAGCTGCTTCAGACTGCCTCATGAGGAGGTTAATCTACAATTAAACAATATTTCCTCTCGGCCGTCCATTATTTTCTGAAGCAGATGGGTCATCATTTCCTGGGCTGTGAAACAAAGCGAGGTTAAGGTTAGACTCTGGGGAATCAGCTCGTTTTCAATCTTATTAGGGTGCAGGAGGAAAACTAATAAGAAAACCTCCTAACATCATTTTGTGACTGTAAACAATTATTTATTAGCAAACAATTGATCCCAGAAGGGCAAATTGTTTGAGTCAGTAATGAGCTGAGAAAAGACAGAGCATATCTGTGTATTTGGAAAAATAATTGTAACGTAATTGCAGTACATTTAGACAGGCATCTATTTGGACCTGTTTCTATCTCTAAATGAATTTTTGGAAACATTAATGAGGTTTACATATTTCTCTGACATTTATATAGTTCTCATGTCCATTTCAGTTGCCCAGCCGCTGGTGATTAAGGTTAAAAAGAAAAAAATTATAGTGAGAATGAGATTCATTTCAATGTAATGCCCTAAAGCAGAACATGAACTTAGCTTGGCCTATTCTAGGTAGTTCCAAATAGTATTTTTGTTGTCACACTTTTTGTTTTTTTATTTATATTATTTGAAAATGTATGTATCTGAATGGTACTTGGATCCTTCACTGAAATTTGTGTTATCCATGATGTATTTTAAAAATTTTCTTTTGCTACAGAGAGAGGTCTTATTTTTATTTGTAAGTATTTTAGTGAAAACTTAGTGTACATCTGAACCCATCTTTTGAAATGTATTTTCTTCATTGCAGGTCCACCTAACCATCTCGTGAAAGTGGTTTCTCTATGGAAAGCTTTGTTTTGCTTCCTACCAATACATGATTGTCCCTTAAGGGATGCGTTTTAGTCATTGTGGACACATTATTTAGTATGTGAATTTCTCTGTTCTCTTGTTGGTGTGCCCTTTCCTCCTGACTGTAGGATGAGGAGTCTTTGTGTCCTTGTGCAGTAGTCTGAAGAATTGTTTTTCCCTCAGCAAGCCCAGTTGCTGTGTATGAGCAGCTTGAGCTCTTTCTGTAAAATAACCTAAACCTGTTATTTCCATGCTGTCTAATAAATCAGAGATTCAAAACCCTTAAATGTTGGATGTTTTTAAATGTTGGTAATTAATGTAATTTACTTCGTAAAAGCCTTCTGTAAAGCAAACCTCCCTTCATCAGGGGTCCTGGTGGGGATGACATTGTACCTTTCGGTCCACACTGCCTTGTTTAATTATGTCTATTCGGATGTACTTTGGGGATTCAGTCTTGAATAAAGTGATCTGTTGGAGTTCTGCCATTTCCCTTGTGCCCTCTTGCTGGATCAGCAGGGCCCTCGAGCCAGCTGTGCGGCTTCACAGGACGGGCACAGCCTGCAGGCAGCTGCCAGGCTCCTTCTGGCCCGACTCCGGGAGTGCCAGGGCCGCCAGGGCCCTGCGGCTCCCAGCCCCAGTGCTGATGCCATCAGTGGGCGCACTCGCAGCCAAACGACAGACCCGTCTGTACTTATCCATCAAATGCTAAATCAAAGGGAAGCCCTTGGGATGGTGAATAATGTAATAGCCGGAGACTAACTGATGGTATTGGTTCTTGAGTGTGATTATGTGCTTTTTAAAATCATAACCACTTGGTTGGGGACAGAGCATAAATTTAAAACATGGTTTAACTGAAAGAGAATAAATACAGTTTAATAAAAGGTGACTAAGTTAAAGCAGTGAGGGGCCCCTGCTTTTGAGGGCGTGGTGTGGCCGAGCTGCTTTTGTAGTCTGTCTGTCTGTCCTCTTGTCTCTCGCAGCCTAACACATCTCACCCTGAGTGTGTCTCCTGCCTCCTCTGCGGACCTCTTCACCAGCTCTTCCTCACAGTTGGCCTGTCTGTCATTATGGCTGCCTTCCCCTCGAATGTGTAATACCTTAGTGTTTTCGTTGGGTTTCCCTGTCCAAATTCTCTCGTTTTCAAGTGTCTTTTTTTTGTTTATCATTCTTTTCTTTCTACTGTTACTATACACCACCTAAAGGGTCCCTCCTGGCCATCTGGGGGTGTGCTGCAGGCTCCAGCCTCTACCCTAAATCCTCTGTCTTCTAGAGCAGTAACTTTCAAACCTTCGGTTGCGACGCAAGTAAGCAGCACATTTGAACCGTAATCCAGAGCACGCAGAGGTCAGGAGTGTGTATAGTGGGCAGAGCTGTGTGAAACACCACTTGTCTTCTGTGCATCTGACACATCAGTTGCCTTCCTTCCTGCCTTTTTTTTCCCCTTCTTTTTTTAGGAAATGCTGGTTATGGCCCCCTGAATGGACTTTATGACTAATGCCTTGACACCTCTAATTTGAAAAACCATTGTATGCTGCATAAAACATGTTCTTTTCATCATGCTGTGCTTGAGACCCTCCAGTGCCCCCTGTTGCCCTTTGTTCACTTTGTAACAAATACTGTATGCTTCTTCCGAGGCCTGCAGTTCACCAGGAAGGGACTGCTGACTGTCAAGGTGCTCCTAGAAGAATGGGGGTGGAGCTGACCTTCCCTGGGGATTTCTGGGGGGTAAATGGGAGTGTTCTGGTGGCTTCAATGTCTGGTTCTGAGCTCCACCATGTAAAAACGTAGAGGTACGTTAGTTGTGGAGGGTACTGCTTTGTTCTGAGGGAAACCCACGAGACAGCCTGTATCTTGAAGCCTTTGAACCTGACTCTGAATCTTGACTTTGCTGCTTAATTCATTGCACCGTTGGCCATGTTAATTTCTGAGTAGCAGTTTCCTCATCTGTTAAATGAAGTTAATAATTCATGAGGTTATAAATGAATATATAAAATGTTTATTAGGGCATGCCTAACACAGTCATTGCTTTCTTGGGATAAAAAATATTCAATCCATTGCTCTCAGTTACTAGCTAACTTTTCAGTTTCTTTTTCATAAATGGATGCTCAGATATCTGTGGAATTCCTGGTTCTTAAGTTTGTCAGTTTACTTATCTTTTAAAAAACATTTATGAACTATTTAAAATGTTGAGAAAAAGTCAAAAGAGTAACGCCTATAAACCCATCTTCCAGATTTTAAAAAAGATTTATTTTTAATTGGAAGGTAGTTGCTTTACAATTTTGTGTTACTTTTTGCCATACATCAACATGAATCCGCCTTAGGTATACATATGTCCCCTCCCTCTCGAGCCTTCCTCCCACCTCGCACACCATTCCTCCCCTCTAGGTTGTCGTCATCCAGATTTTAAAATGTTAACATTTTGTCATATTTACTTCTCTGTTTCTTATTTTTTAGAATTTTTATTGGAATATAGTTGCTTTACAGTGTTGTTAGTTTCTTGCTGTATATACAAGCTAGTGAATTATAGTTTATATATACTTTGCTAATGAGTCAGTCATCTGTATTACATATATCCCCTCTTTTTTGGGGTTCCTTCCCATTTATGTCACCACCAAGTGCTGCGTAGAATTCTCTGTGCTATCAGTAAGTTCTCTTATTTATTTTATACACAGTGTATATATGTCAGTCTCAATCTTCCAATTCATCTCACCTGTGTGCGTGTGTGTGCGCGCGCGTGTGCTTGCTTGTATTCAGTCGGCCCCATGGACTTCAGCCCACAAAGCTCCTCTGTCCGTGGAATTTTCCAGGCAAGAATACCGATGTGGCTTGCTATTTCCTCCTCCGGGGCATCATCCCAACCCAGGTATCAAACCTGTCTTGCGTCTCCTGCATTGGCAGGCAGATTCTTGACCACTAGCGCCACCTGGGAGGCCCCCATAAGTTTGTTCTGTACGTCTGTGACTGCAAATTTACCATTTTTCTAGATTCCACATATAAGTGATATTATACAATATTTGTTTTTCTTCCCTTTGTTTCAAAATAAAACATTGCACATATTTGAAGCCTCATTTGTAACCCCTCTCTCACAAACTTCCCATTTTCCATTCTTAAATGTTACACTCATTTATACCTTTAAGCTCATGAGGCATCCACATACAGGCAAACATTGGCGGTATTGTGGGTTCAGTTCCAGACCACTGCAATAAAGGGAGCAATAAAGGATTCACGTGAGTATTGTGGTTTCCCAGTGGGTGTACAAGTTATGTTTATAGTCTGTTAAGTGTGCAAAGCATTATGTCTAAAAATACAGCATATGTACCTTAGTTAAATATTGCTAAAAATGCTAACCATAATTTGAGCCTTCAGTGAGTTGTAGTTTTTCTCAAAAGTATCATCAAAGATCACTGATCATAGATCACCATAATAAACATAGTAGTAATGAAAAAGTTTTGAAATACTATGAGAATTACAAAATGCAAATACTGTTGGAAAAATGGCTTTGATAGGCTTGGCATAAATCTTTAGTTTGTTAAAAAAAAAAGCAATATCTGAAGTGCAATAAAGTAAAGCAAAGTCTGCCTGTAAATGTTTTTAAAAATTTGCAGAAATAGTAATACTGTTTTCTATGTTTATCCTGGAGTGAAGCCACCCCACTTCTGACATCAGATGGCGTTAATAAGGTGAGAGGGAAAGGGGCAAGGCTACAGGAGAATCATCTGTAGGGAAACACTCAGCAGTCGTACTGTGGACAGTGGAGTGGTCAAGCTGGCTGCCTATTTTTTTTTGGCCACGCTACAGTGTCATGTGGGATCTTAGTTTCCTGGCCAGAGATTGAATCTGAGTCCCCAGCTGTGGAAGCGTGGCGTTTTAACCTCTGGACGGCCAGGGAAGTCCCCGTTGAGTAACCCCGTTTCTTTGACTGTGAGATCAGTTACTATTGGAAGAGGAATGCCAATTCTCTGATGTGTTGGGTCTTCAAGGGTGAAAGCTGCGTAATCGTAGAAGTTCCTTAGGAAAGTAGGTGAATGTGTTAATAGAACCCAATGGATTAGGTACATTAAAAATAAAACATCCTTGGTGTCATCCAGAAAATAAACTGCAGCACTCGTTTCGTGGCTCTTCTCTGCTGTGACTCCCCTGCTTGTCTTTGGAACGTCTCCGGGTAGCCCATCTTTCACTTGGTAAAGTGCTGATTGAAACTATTAGGACTAGTTACAGCGGTTTCCTTTAGAAATGGCGCCTGGCCACATTGCCGTGGGACTAGCGGTAAGAGAAATGAGAGCTGCCAAGCCTGGTGACCACAAATACCAATCGGACCATTGCGCACAAGGGCACTTTTCCCTCGATCAGTGGTGTGTTGCGACAAGGCTTTCATTTTTGAAGGATACCCACAGAACTTGTGGAGTTGTAACAGGCATTGGCTTCTTAGTGTTTTTGTGTCATGATGGAAAAGAATCTGGAGGTAAAAACTGGGTTGAACTGTGATTTATAAAGAACTGCTAATTGGGGGAACATCCGTGAGTGAGTTAGCTCACTTGTTTACTATAACTCAGGATTTGGCAGCCAGCTTTCAGAACTTATTTTAAATGAAAAGCAGTTGGTGCTATTTTGTTTTGCTTTGTGTGAATACACCACTGGTGGTATGACTTTTCCAATCACCTGACTTGAGTAGGGAAATGGAAAAAGAAATGCATTCCTTTTACTGAGCAGGGTGTCAGGCTGCAGTAATTGAAGGCTCATTTCCAATGGTTTATTTCATTAATTTCTCAAGAAATATTCGTTCACCTCTGACCATCCTAGCTAACTTTGTGCAGTTAACACAAACCTGAAGAAGCCATACAAATTGTACCCACTGGTTTCAGAAGCATCTAGGTGGCTTTTCCAATGTGGTAACGAAGTACCTTTCATTCCTTTATAGGGCTCTATTATAGGCTATTGCAGTAATTTAAAACCTATGTACCTAGACTCCTGACCTTGTTATAACATCACTTTATAATTCTCGAAATACTTGGCTCTTGAAGATTTTCTTAGCACCAGCCATGTATTCTTAAAGAGCCCAGATGATTTGTCTTTGGTATTACATTATCCATATCTGCTTAGCTGGTCAGACCTAACAGTCTTACTGTATTAACAGACAGAAACCCTTCCGTGGTTTTTTTTTTTTTTTTTTTTGGTATTTCATAGCTTAACCAGACTGTCGCTTGTTAGCATCGTCCATATAAAGAAATGACCTTTTTGGGAACAACGGCAATGTTCACCTTCAAGCTTTGGGTGTAGAAGCAGCCCTCCAGCTGGGTTCACTGTAGGCTCATCCAGACGGCTGGTAACACTGGAGAAGCACAGTGTTGCGTGGGTGACTATCGTGAAGGTGGTCATGGATTGGAGGGCAAGGGTGTTACCCATGGGCCTCGCAACGTGTTTGCTGCTCTTAGCTGCTGGTGTTCATCAAGTGAACGTGGGCCTGAGCTCCCAGCACAGGTCTGGAGTGGGTGCTGTTCGTTGAGAGCTTGGTTCTTCCCTGCTTACTTTACTTATGTTGATAGAATGTGCTAGGTTATGTGTTGGGCTTCACCTTTGCTTTTCAATAAGATCTACCATTTGTGCCATTTCAAAACATCCTGTGCTTATGCCTGCCAATTGTTATCCAGAGGATTTTTTTTTTTTTTTGACTCAAATCTGAAGCTATTGGAGAGTAAAATAAATCTCATTTATATGGACTTCACTATCAGAATTTTTGACAAATTTACTTGGGAGAAAAAGCAAATAAGATCAGAGAGAATATATTTAACTCTTGAAGGGAGACTCCTTTATGGAGATTAGCACATTGTTAATAATAGTAGTAATATTTGATCTGTACATTGGATAGGATTTCTGCATGGAAATGCTAGAATAACCATCTGCATTACTGATGTTGAGCACATTTACTATTTTTTTTTACAGAGGAACAATTATAAGTACTTTTTCCTAAGAACTTGCTATATATCTGTACTATGATAAATGTCTCATATGCATTAAAATCAGCCAGTCCTTATGAAAAATAGTGAAACAATTTGGGGACAAACCTGTGGATGCATACAGAGAAACTAGCCTCTTGAGATTACTTGGGAAACGGTAAGACTAAGCTGAAACTTAAAGTGGATTATCAAGACAAAATTTTAATTTGGCTGAGTCAAAATTTCAGAAAAGGTTTCTTACTCATTATTGATCCAAAATGAATACAGCCCAGAAGAGAGGGTTATTCTTGGTTTCTCTTGGTGAGTGTTTAGACCTGTGTTACCAACATCCTGATTGATGTCATCTTTTTAATTTAGTTTCTCCTTGGTTGGAGTTTCTTAGTGGAGTGGATGAGAAGAATAGATTAGAGAAAGTTAATTTTAATACTTTGTTGCTTTCAGCAGCTAATTGTAGATTTGCAATAGAAGGGACAGGAGTTCCTGTGAACGATTCTTTTTTTGTGGCAGCTCAGGAGGAGAGCCTGGCAGGGGAAGGCAGTGGGCATGTTGGAAAGATGACATCTGTGCCAGAGGCTAAGCCATAATGTATGTGGTTGGAATTGTCATCACTTTGGGGAGAAGGTGATTCATCTTTGTTTTTATTGGCCCTCCAGAAATATGGATAAAGGTGAGGAACTGGAAACTGAAGAGACCAGTGTGAAACAAGCCTTCTCTGACATATGTCAGAACTTGCTGAACAATGCATATTCCAACTCCTTGGGCATCCGGGGAGCTGAGATCTGAAAAGCTTCATAGGCCTGACCTCTTAATTGAATGTTGCTGCTGCTGCTGCTAAGTCGCTTCAGTCGTGTCCGACTCTATGCGACCCCATAGACAGCAGCCCACCAGGCTCCTCTGTCCATGGGATTCTCCAGGCAAGAACACTGGAGTGGGTTGTCATTTCCTTCTCCAGTGCATGAAAGTGAAAAGTGAAAGTGAAGTCGCTTCAGTCGTGTCCGACTCTTAGCGACCCCATGGACTGCAGCCTACCAGGCTCCTTTGCCCATGGGATTTTCCAGGCAAGAGTACTGGAGTGGGGTGCCATTGCCTTCTCCAACTGAATGTTGAGGACCTCATAGAAAATGTGGTATCATGGACATCCAGCCTACTAGCCCAGACCTCGGTCTCCTGATGTCAAGCCCAAGGTGGTTACCCCTTGGTTCTTCTAACGTACTTGTCCATCACTGCCAATTGCTTGCTGGAAAACTTATCAGGGGTCTCTCACAACAGCTTCATAACCCTCAGATCTATAGTTTAGACCATACAGTCCTTCATTCTCCCCCCACCCCTTGGTTCCTCTCTCACTTCCTTCTTCCTCTTTCCCTCTCTCTTTTCCTTAAATCAATAGGCAGATTATGAAAGCCTTTCTTGCAAAAGTTGACTTAGGAAAATAAGGCCATCAGTGGATTTTGGAAATAGATGCTCAAGGCACCATTGTGCTGTTTGATTCTGGCGATGGAGGTGGCAATGGATAGCTCAGACCAAGCTTTGGCTCTGGGGTGGCATGCGTTATGCTGTAATAATTGGGTCTTCTGAGAGTACAATGAAATAGCACATTTTACTTCCAGTCATTAAAAACCCATGTGTTGTGCCAGGCAGCAGTGTAGGACATGCACCTGTCCTCCCTTCTGGGCCCAGCTCTCGTTTAAGCAGAACATACCTCTGGAGCTTGAGAAGACAGTGTCTGGGGACACCACTGGATTGTGGAAAATGCATCTTAGTAAGCTGATCATTCGGATGGTGTGTAGACTTTCTGAGTCTAGTCATTTTGAAGAGGACTGTGTTAGGAAAATATTGTGAGCTTATTTGTTCTTGAAGCAAAATTTCTACCCTGAAATACAACTTCTTGGGGAAGTGTGGAGTAGGGATAACCGCCTTGGGCTTGACGTCAGGAGATGGAGGTCTGGGCTAGTTGGCTGGGTGTCTGGCATCTGTGCGGTACTTGAGTCTCTGGCGCTTCCTGAAAGGCTCTCTTGGGTTCATTCCCATGCTGACATGGCCTGACCTGATGTCTCTTTGCCTTCAAAAGGCAAAGGTTCTCAGCTTCTGCAACCGTGGACTAGTATTTCTTGATTCTTTCAGCAGATGAATTTTGAAATAAAAACTGAGATGTTTTACCTCTTCCTGCTAAGAGGCCTTCAGTAACTTCATCATCATCCCTGCTGAGGGACACTGGATCAATTTGTTTTCCATTATTTCCTTCCATAGTGTTCCCTCTCACAACAAGCAAATGAGAGTGTTACTGATGAGGAAACCAAAGCCTCAAGAGGTTGAGTAACATCCTTCAGGTCACCCTGCCAGTACCTGTAGGATCAGGATTCATCCCCAGCCTAACTTGAAACTCACTACACCATTTTGTTTTTCTGGGCCTATATAGTTAAGGATGACATGTATTATTTTCCTGTCATTTATTCATTCTTTAAAAATTTTATCATACTAAGATCCAGCTTCTTTGCTAGGTAATGAGTTCACACAGGGCCAGGACTGTGTCTAGATTTTTATTTTCCCTACAGTGTCTGGACCAGAGTAAGTGTTCAGTAGATACACGTGCTACGTGAATGACGGCTAGAAGAGGGGGTATATAGTTCATGGTTACAAGGGTTTGCTCAACACACCTGAGTTTACAGTTTCCTCCACAGGGCTTCCCTCGTGGCTCAGTTGGTAAAGAATCTGCCTGGAATGCAGGAGACCCCCGGTTTGATTCCTGGGTTGGGAAGATCCACTGGAGAAGGGCTGGAGAAGGGATAGGCTACCCACTCCAGTATTCTTGGGCTTCCCTGGTGGCTCAGCTGGTAAAGAATCCACCTGCAATGTGGGAGACCTGGGTTCGACCCCTGGGTTGGGAAGATCCCCTGGAGAAGTTCCATGGACTCTATAGTCCATGGGGTTGCAGAGTCAGACATGACTGAGTGACTTTGACTTCACTTCATTTCCACAGAGTATGAGTTCTTTAAACCCAGATGTAACCCTTGATGGAAGTTTTTCTTACTGTGTTTGAGGATTTAATGATGGAAGCCATGGGCACTCCCTTTGCCTCCGTTTGAAGAAACGTGAAGAATACTGAAGTTGATCCATTGGGAAGTCATGCCCAATTATTCCCGACTATTTCCTTAATTTATCTTCAACTGTACTCTTCCCTCCTCCCTGCCTTTTCCTTCTCTTTCTCTCTCACACACAAAATCCTTTTGATGTCTTACTCCAAAAGGCCTGTTTCCACCTCCTGCAAGGCGCCTTCCTATAGTCCCCACATCACGCCAGTCTCATCTCTTCCTGTATTCTCCAGAGCATACTTCCCTGTACTTCAGCTACAGCACTTATCAAAGCTCCAGTTAATCCTATTTTCAGAATAAATCTTTTTCACAAATAGTTTCTTTTTTTTAATTCATTTTTTTTTGGCAGCAGCGCATGGCGTGCACAATCATATTTCCCTGACCAGGGATTGAACCCACGCCCGCTGCAGTGGATGCGTGGCGTCCTAACCCCTGGACCACCAGGGGAGTCCTATAAAGTAGAATGCAGTAAATAGGGAACTAAAATGAAGTTTGTCCAGAGATTCTCCCCAAGTGCCATCGTCCATGTATTAGGTGCTGTGAGGGCCTTCAGAAATAACAGCATAGTCCCTAACCCCAAACCTGAAGAAATGAAGAAGATATTTTCAAAATGAATGAGTGAGATGAATGCCCTTGTCTTAGCAGAGGCCAGAGAAGAATGGATATGGATCTTATAAACTGGCTATAGTAATTTTTGCCAGATCATAACTTGAGCTGGAGATATATTCTTTAGATTTTCACCCCATATTCAAAGCCATGTAAATTTCTTTTCTTTTGGGTGTTTCCATGTCAGTGTACTTTTAAACATACCTGGTGGTGACGTTTCTTGGGAGATCATGCTTGAAGACCTTGAGTTACCTTCTGACCATATTTCAATCAAGGCTTTAATCACATCCTCAGCCATTTGAATTATTTAGCATCTTTTTGAGATTACATTTTTTATTCCTAATTATATGACAAAGATATATACCGTGAAATATTTATCATGTAATTATGATTAAAATGTACAGTCTCCCAAAAGATGTGAATAATTACGTTAAGCATTCTATATTTAATTAAAGGAGCCTGGGTGGACTGTGCCAAGTTGCCTTGGTTAAGCTGAGAACTACATTTCCCAGCATCCGCTTCCCTGCCTGTTTCTGGGTTAGAGTTGGCCCAAAGAGGAACATACAGGGATCTGGAGAGCCATTACTCTCCAGGGTTTTGTTGGCTGTCAGGTGAAGGATGGATGGCAGCACAGGTCTAATGGGTTCCTTGCTCTCTTCTGCATCCAGCATTTCTTTCTGACTCTTGGTTCTGAGGCCCACCTGGAGATTGAGGCTCACCACCAGATTGCGGGGGGTGGTCTGCAGACGGACAGGATCTCAGCTACACAGAGGCTTTTCCCCAGCTTCCCCGTGAAGTCCTTTTGGTGGCCAGACGTGCCTGCCTTCTCTGATAGATTGCTTGGTGACTGCTGATCCTCCAGCACCCCGCTTCCAGACCTTTGCGCCTCCTCCTTGCTCTTCCACAACTGTACACATTCCGATTCCTGTAATAAAGCCCTGTTCTGTGACTCGCCACCACACCGCTGCCCCCACCCCCGCCACCCCATGAGGTCTCTGCTCCCCTGGCTGAACCTGACTGACATGGGTAGGAGAATTAGAAGCAAGTGAGAAGTTTTTTTTCAAAAGAGATTTTATTCTTTCAGAGCCTTTTGCTTTTAACGTTGTTGTTAAGGGCAAACGTTTAGAGGTGAACGAAGGTGCTAAAACCTTCCTGACTCCTTCTGTGGTCTCTAGAGCCTAATGGGATGTCTTTGTTATGTGAAATGACCCTGCTGACCCACTAAGCGTTTGTGAAGGTGGGTTTGTGCTGATCTAGACAAATGCAGATTTGTGAAAGCTCCTGAAAGAGGACTGACCTGTTTATTTCTGTCCTTCATCCCTTCCTCCCAGTCTCTTAATCTCTCTTTCTCTATCACCCTTATGCTTTTAGGACCAGTGGATGGTATTTTTTTTTTAGGGGTTCAAGCTTTAGCTAGACTAGGAGCACAACAGATCTTACTTAAACTTCCTCAGGAACATGCCTTAATACTGCTAAGATCACTGACCACCAAAGTATTCCCTTTGAGGATCATTTTTTGTTTCCCTAAACTTTTCATTCATCTACCAGTCCAACCAGTCCATTCTGAAGGAGATTAACCCTGGGATTTCTTTGGAAGGAATGATGCTAAAGCTGAAGCTCCAATACTTTGGCCACCTCATGCGAAGAGTTGACTCATTGGAAAATACTCTGATGCTGGGAGGGATTGGGGGCAGGAGGAGAAGGGGATGACTGAGGATGAGATGGCTGGATGGCATCACTGACTCGATGGACGTGAGTCTGAGTGAACTCCGGGAGTTGGTGATGGACAAGGAGGCCTGGCGTGCTACGATTCATGGGGTCACAAAGAGTCAGACATGACTGAGCGACTGAACTGAACTGAACTGACCACTCCCCCACCCATCCATCAGTGCATTCCTCCATCTATCCATTTGCTCATCCATCCATCCATCCACCTACCTTCTTATCCTAACACTTTCAAATGACCTGATTTGGACACAGTGCTGTGTTCAGAAGGGTGGGCTGTGTAGCAGAACTGTTGGGTTCAAGTACAGTTGCTGTAACTAGCTAACTATGGAATTTGAGGTTGTTATTTGACCTCTGAGCCTCATGTCCTCAGTCTCTTCCATGGAAATAATAATGTGGTGTCCATTTTATAGGGTTAGTTCAGTTCAGTCGCTCAGTCGTGTCCTACTCTTTGTGACCCCATGGACTGCAGCATGCCAGGCTTCCCTGTCCATCACCAACTCCCGGAGTTTACTCAAACTCATGTCCATTGAGTCGGTGATACCGTTCAACCATCTCATCCTCTGTTGTCCCCTTCTCCTCCTGCCTTCAATCTTTCCCAGCATCAGTGTCTTTCCAATGAGTCAGCTCTTTGGAGTTTCAGCTTCAACATCAGTCCTTCCAATGAACACCCAGGACTGATCTCCTTTAGGATGAACTGGTTGTATCTCCTTGCAGTCCAAGGGACTCTCAAGAGTCTTCTCCAACACCACAGTTCAAAAGCATCAATTTTCAGCACTCAGCTTTCTTTATAGTCCAACTCTCACATTCATACATGACTACTGGAAAAACCATAGCCTTGATTAGATGGACCTTTGTTAGCAAAGTAATGTCTTTGCTTTTTAATATGCTGTCTAGGTTGGTCATTACTCTCCTGCCAAGGAGTAAATATCTTTTAATTTCATGGCTGCAGTCACTATCTGCAGTGATTTTGGAGCCCTCAAAAATAAAGTCTGCCACTGTTTCCCCATCTATTTGCCATAAAGTGATGGGACCAGATACCATGATCTTAGTTTTCTGAATGTCGAGCTTTAAGTCAACTTTTTCACTCTCCTCTTTCACTTTCATCAAGAGGCTCTTTAGTTCTTCTTTACTTTCTACTATAAGGGTGGTGTCATCTGCATATCTGAGGTTATTGATATTTCTCCTGGCAATCTTGATTCCAGCTTGTGCTTCCTCCAGCCCAGCGTTGCTCATGATTATCTCTGCATATAAGTTAAATAAGCAGGGTGACGATATACAGCCTTGACGTACTCCTTTTCCTATTTGGAACCAGTCTGTTTTCCATGTCCAGTTCTAACTGTTGCTTCCTGACCTGAATACAGATTTCTCAAGAGGCAGATCAGGTGATCTGGTATTCCCATCTCGTTCAGAATTTTCCACAGTTTATTGTGATCCACACAGTCAAAGGCGTTGGCATAGTCAATAAAACAGAAATAGATGTTTTTCTGGAACTCTCTTGCTTTTTCGATGATCCAGTGGATGTTGGCAATTTGATCTCTGGTTCCTCTGCCTTTTCTAAAACCAGCTTGAACATCTGGAAGTTCACGGTTCATGTATTGCTGAAGCCTGGCTTGGAGAATTTTGAGCATTACTTTGCTAGTGTGTGAGATGAGTGCAATTGTGCGGTAGTTTGAGCATTCTTTGGCATTGCCTTTCTTAGGAATTGGGATGAAAACTGGCCTTTTCCAGTCCTGTGGCCACTTTATAAGGTGGTTGTAAGGATTAGATGAGATAATGAGTATAAAGCGATTAGCACTAGTATATGGCCTATTTCCTGTATTATTAATTGTTGCTATTGAGATGACTTTCTTTGTCAACACTTTATTCAGCTCCAACTTTATTGAGACATAATTGACGTATGATTGTTTTTGTAATTAATCAAAGGTGAATTTTTGTGTTTGTCTTCAAGAAGTTTTCAGTTTACAGAGTTGGGCAGGCACATAAGCCAAATGACGTGGCCTGAAGCTGAGAGGAAGGAGATAAGAATTAGATATTTTTCTCTGAAGCCTAAAGATATCGGAAGTGGAGCGAATGGACATTATGTGGATACATACCAAATGTAAATATATTACAGAATCATAATAACAATCATTGTTAAAAAGAAAAATGTCTCTCAAATTACCACTCCCCAACATATCTTCTGCACAGTTACACAATTTACTTTAGTCCTGGACCAAAGCCCTGTGAGATGGACCCAAAGCCACAGGACTGTGTGTATAACCCCAGTTCACACTTCCACAGCACATTTAAATGGACTTCATGTTTGACTTGAAGGCAGCTGACTTTCTGGTTGTACCTGGGGTAGTGACCTTGGCCTGTTGTTGTCTTGCTGAAGAAAGATGAGTTGGATCAAGTGGAATTCACTCGTACTATATGAAAGAGACTGAGGCGATGGTGGTGGGTGGATGGAGAGTCCTGCACAGTTAGGGATGGGGAAAGCCACTTCTGGCCCATCTGTAAGGAAGTAAGTTGAGGAGGGAGCAGAGGTGTGCACTGAGGGGCGGGGACCGTGGGACCCCTGAGAAGTAGAGACCTTGCTTCCATGGAGACATTTGGCCTGGGGATAGTTTTGCAGTGCTAAGCGGGCTGTCTTCTGCATTTCTTACATCAGGTGCATTTCTTGGAGTCTCTGGGATGCGGTTCTACAGGTTCGCTTGTTCTCCTTTGTACTGACTTCGTCCAGTTGTACCAAGTTTATACTCACCTTATAAAGTAAATTGGGAAGCTCCCATAATTTTTCTAGTCTCTGAAATGATTTAAAACAATGATTATATATTCCTTGAAAGTTTGGTAAACGCTGCCTAGAAACATCATCTGCACCTTGTGGGTTTTAAGTGTTAGGGGTAGTAGACAGTCTTCATTAGCAATTCAGTGTGATTTATGTCAGCTATTTCTTTTGAGTCAGTTTTGGTAATTTTTAACATATGTATTTTAGAAACCTATTTATTTCATGCAAATTTTCACATTTATTGTTCATAGTATTCTCTTATGATTTAAAAAAATCTTTACTGTTTATTATTCTTGATATTGATTATTTGTGACTTTTATTAATCAGTTTTGTTCTTTGGCTCTGTTTCATGCTTCTTTAGTGGAACACAAAACTCACTAATTCTCAGTCTTATTTAAAAATAAATGTATATAAATCCTTATATTTACTTTCAGGTACATTCTTCATTGTATCTCACTAGTTTTGGTATGAGTTATTTCATACTTGTTTGGTTCCACATACTTAATAATTTTCACTGAGTTTTCCACTTTTACCTCTGTAGTATTGAGTTGTACATTTAAAATTCCAAACATGTGGGCTTTTTTAAAAATTGATTTATAGCTAAATGACAGCATAGTCAGAAAGAGTGGTCTAAATGATACCAATTTTTATGATTTGTTCAGTTTCCCATTGTGACACAAATAAATTTTGATATATCTACAAAAACTTTTCTGTATTTGCCAGGTGTGTGGTTCAATTTTTATACTTACTACATTGCTAACTTTGATGTTCAGATCTGTTATGCTCTCATTAAATTCTGAGCTGCATTATCTGTCAGGCTTCTGATATAAGCTCTCCCGCTATGTTGATTTGTCAGTTTCTGCTTGTAATTTTGATTTTTCTTCATGTATTTTTTTCTTTTGGCTTTATGCATGTTTATATATTTTATGAATTTCTATATCTTAAGGCTATGTTATCAGATATATACAAGTTTATCATGAAGTATGTCTCTTCATCCCTGTGAATACCTTTTGCTGTAAGTATTATCTAATGTATTATTACTCTGTGAGCTTTATTTTAGATACTGCATGTTAGGTACTTTTACATATATATATTTTCAGTCTTTCTTGTGAATTTCATTTATGTCTGTTTTAAGGGTCTTATAGTTGGATTAAAAATGCAAACGCAGTCTTATAATTTGTTGTTCAACTGCTCAGTTGTGTCCAATTCTTTGTGACCCCGTGGACTGCTGCACGCCAGGCTTCCCTGTTCTTCATCATCTCCCAGAGTTTGCTCAAATTCATGTCCATTGAGTTGGGGATGCCATCCAACCATCTCATCCTCTGTCGTCCCCTTCTCCTCCTGCCTTCAATCTTTCCCAGCATCAGGGTCTTTTCCAATGAGTCATCTCTTAGCATCAGGTAGCTAAATTCTTGGAGCTTCAGCATCAGTTCTTCCAGTGAATATTCAGGGTTGATTTCCTTTAGGATTGACTGGTTTGATCTCCTTGCTGTCCAAGGGACTCTTAAGAGTCTTCTCCAGCACCACAGTTTGAAGGCATCAATTCTTAAAAAAAAAATCTAATAATATCAGTCTATGATTGCTGATACATATGAATTTATTTCTGCAGTTTCTACTGTCTTATTTACTTGCACATTTTTGTTTAATATGCTTTTGCTTTCTCTTTCCTCTTTCTCTGCTCCCTGTTGTACTGATAGTTTTTCATATCCCTCCGTATTCCCCTACCTCACTTCTTGTTTGAAAAAGTTGGTGTGCTTAGCAGCTCAGTCATGTCCAACTCCTTGTGACCCCATGAACTGTAGCCTGTCAGGCTCCTCTGTGCATGGCATTCTCCAGGCAAGAATACTGACGTGGGTAGCCATTTCCTTTTCCAGTGGGTGTTCCTGACCCAGGGCTTGAACCTGAGTCTCCTGCATTGTGAGAGGAGTCTTTACCATATGAGCCACCTGGGAATCCCATAAGTTGGTAGTTGATCTTAAAATTTTAACACTCATAATTAGCTGTAAAATTTTCTATCACACTCTATAATTATTCAGTAGTTTTAGCATCTTCCCATCATCTACAGTGGCCTCTCACATGTTACCCACTTGCTGAGCACTTCACTTCACTATCTTATAATTGATGTTTATAGTTTTACCCAATTTTAAATTATCAAAGTTTTTTTTTTGTAGTCTAGCAGTTAATTAAATGTATTAACATATATTATGTATATATATCTTTGCCCATAGTTGTTTTTTCCCTTTTGTTAATTTTTCTTCTTGTTGAAAATATCCTTTTGTTTTATTTTTCCTTACTAATCTGAAAATATGTATGTATTCTAGATGATGTCTTTACTTTGTCCTCACTCTTGAAGGATAGTTTATCTGGATATAAAATTCTAATTTGAAAGTTACTTTTCCCTCAGCATCTTTTGAGAACATTTTTGTCATCTGTATTTCCATTTGACAGGTCTGTTGTGAGTCTAACTATTGTTCCTTCACAGAACATCTGTCTTGTTTCCCCCTCTGTTACTCAGGGTTCTCCAGAGAAACGGAACCAATAGCGTGTGTGTGTGTTTGTGTGTGTGTGTGTGTGTGTTTATGTGTGTGTGTATGTGTGTGTATGTGTTTGTGTGTGTGTGTTTATGTGTGTGTGTGTGTGTTTATGTGTGTGTGTATGTGTGTGTATGTGTTTGTGTGTGTGTGTTTATGTGTGTGTGTGTGTGTTTATGTGTGTGTGTGTGTGTGTGTGTACTTGTTTTAATGAATTGGCTCTTGTGGTTTTGATGGTTTGGTGAGTCCAAAATCGATAGAATAGGCTGCAGACTGGAGACCGAGGGAAGAGTTAAGTTCAAATCCAAAGGCAGCTTGCTGGTGAGCTGGAAAGAGCTGATGTTGCACACTAAATCTGCAGGCAGTCTGTGGCACAACCTCTCCTGCTTGGGGGAGGTCAAACTTCTGTTCTATTCAGGTATTCTGCTCATTAGATGAGCCCTACCCACATTATGGAGGGCAATCTGCATTACTCAAAGTCTACTGATTTAAACATAAATTTTATCCCAGAACACCCTTACAGAAATATCCAGAATAATGTTTGACCAAGAATCTGGGCATCATGGCTCAGCCAAATTGCACATAAAATTAACCATCACATTCTGCAAACTATTGTCTCTTTATTCTTTGTATTCCGTAGTTTTCATTGTGATGTTCCTAGGTGTGGATTTTATATTCCTGCTTAATACTCAAAATGTAGGAATGTTTATTTCTTATTTTAGAGTTTTAATCTGTCTCTTTTTCTCCTCTTATAATTTAGCTGGCATTGCTGTCATGTCTGGACAGAGGGGTGATCAAAATGTGAGCTTAATGTGTTATCTTGACCAGCTAGCACATATGGTTTAAACTTAAAATTTTTTTTTTTAGTTTTACAAATGTCATAAGGTAGATGACCTAACAGGAAACAATTAGAAAAAGAAAAATAGCAGTTCAAATATTGAGAATGTCCTCATATTGTCTACAATGAAAATAAGTGTCTATTTGCAAGGGGTTGTTTTTGCAAATCTTAGGCCAAGTGAGTCCTCTCTCAGAATGTATTCTGCCAGCACCACTATTATGATCACCAGGTCAGGAAGAAGAGCCACTCATCTTGGTTGGCTGATGGCAATATGGTTTTGTTCAGGTCCTTTCATGTTTTGATGTGAAATGGAGATTGTGCCATCCTGACTTACCTCATTGGCAATATCAGCTGTGAAAGCACTTTGAAAAACATTTTGAAGTGCTAAGCCACAGTGAGTGGGATTATTATTAATATTGTTTGTTAATAATTCTCATGGGAGAGAGTTGTGTGGCTTGTGGAAATGGTTTTAGAAGCAGGGGGAATCTGTGTTCTTATCAATTGTGTGATCTTAGTGGGTAGATCAGTTAGTCTGACTAATCTTTAGAAGAAAGAGATAGTAGCTGTCACTCCTCAGTCCTTTTACTTTATTCTGTTAGTTTAGGATCAGAGGTCAACGTTCCTTTGTCTCATCTGGAAACCTCAGTAGGGCCAGGTTTCATCTTGGAGTTAAACGGTGGACTTGAGAAGCCCAGGCACTTTGCCCTTTATCAACCCCCAAAGTGGTTTCTCTTTTCAGAACTTTAGCTATATGAAGCCATTCTCATCCCTGAGAAAACCCACCGATTGCCTCTCATTATTATTATTTTTTAAACGTTCAGATCCTCTGCCCATTTTCTTTGTTCACTCATTTTTGGCTGCACTGGGTCTTTGCACAGGCTTTCTCTAGTTGTGGCGAGCAGGGGCTACTCTCCGTGGTGGTGCATGGGCTCCTCATTGCAGTGGTTTCTCTTGTTGCAGAGCATAAGCTCTAGGCACACGGGCTTCAGTAGTTGCAGCTCAAAGGCTCAGTAGTTGTGGTGCACAGACTTTGTTGCTCCATGGCTTGTAGAATCTTCCTGGGATTGAACCTGTGTCCCCTTCATTGGCAGGCAGATTCTTATCCATTGTGTGACCAAGGATTCTGCCTTTCATTATTTTTTGATTCCTTGGCTACAGGGCCCTAGAACTTCAAAGAGGTTCAGAGGGACATGTCCACAGGGTCCAGGGAGGCAGATCGGGCTCAGCCATTCCCTACCCAGCACCCGCCCCTTCTTGCCTACCACCTCCATGCCTCCCCAGGGCAGGGGCTTGTGATGAGCATGCTCACAGTGCTGGTTCTCTGTCCTTTTCTCTTCTTACTGTCATTCACGAGGGCTGCACCAGGAAGGAATGCATGTGGACCATGGAATCTCCAAAAGGACAGAGGATTCTGATGTGGTATAGGAGCACCGTTCCTGCCGAGCTGAGAGGTGATTGTGCTTTGTATGCAAAAACTTGGACTTGGCTACAAAGAACCTGAGTGGGGAGCTCCGTGGCCTTGGGCTGATTTTAGCTTCCTTACTGGCAAAATGGGAGGTGGGTTGCAGTTGTCAATGCCCAGAAGTCCACAGCAGAAGGAATGGTACATTTTGCTGCTCTGATTGTGTCTATCTCAGGAAAGGGGCTGATCCTCACTCTGGGGCAGCTCCTTGATAGGTCCTGGGGCGAGATCCTCAGCATGATACTGCAGTATCCCTGACTCTGGTTTCTTCTTTAAAGTGGCTTCTCTAGTTCCTTCTTTGACTGTTTTCTAAGAATCTCAATTCCTTTCTGGATTCAACTTGCTCTGAAGTCAGGAAACTCTATACTGTTAAGTCTGTTTGTAGGGCAGCACTAGAGATCCTTCCCTGGTGGCTCAGATGGTAAAGAATCTGCCTGCAATGCAGGAGACCAGGGTTTGATCCTTGTGCTGGGAAGATCCCCTGGAGAAGGCAATGGCTACCCACTCCAGCATTCTTGCCCAGAAAATTCCATGGATGGAGGAGCCTGGTGGGCTACAGTCCAGGGGGTCACAAAGAGTCGAACACGCCTGAGCGATGAACACGAAACAACCCACAAATAGAGACACAGACATAGAGAACAGACTTGTGGACCCAGTGATGGAAGGAGACGGTGGGATGAATTGAGAGAGTAGCTTTGAAAATAGGTACATTACCATATGTAAAATAGATAGACAGTGGGAATTTGCTGTATGATGCAGGGAGATCAACCTGGTGCTCTACGGCAACCTAGAAGGGTGGGGTAGGAGGGAGGTTCAAGAGGGAGGGAACATGTGTATACTTTTGACTGATTCATGTTGATGTATGGCAGAAATCAACACAACATTGTAAAGAGATTATCCTTCAATTAAAAAGAATAAATTTTAAACAAGGGAAGGTATTGTAAACTGAAAAAAACAATAAAGTCAAGAAACTCAGGTGAAACCACCAGGATCAGTACATGTTCTCCTGGTTCCCTGTATGAATAAAGGTTATTGTTGCAAGCAGTTGGCATGGTTAGGGACTTCTCTGATGGTCCAGTGAAGGACTGGATTCCATACTCTCAATGCAGGGGCCCAAGTTCTATCCCTGGTCAGGTGACTAAGATCTCACATACTGCAAGCAGAAGGCTCCATGCCACAGTGAAGGTCCCGTGTGTCGCAGCTAAGACCCAGCACAGCCAAAATTAATAAACAAACAGTAAAACAAAACAAAACAGCGTTGGGGTGGTCACATTAAATCCACCGCTTTGAAGCTAACAAACATTAAAAGTGAAGGGCATAGAGGGAGGGGATCTCAAGCAAATCCAGGAGGGTTTTGAATGGCTGAAAAAATCATTGCATTAAGCCACAATAGACATCAATCTACAGGTATGTTATAGTTTTGTTTTTAAGAGAACATTGAATAGCTGTAACTGCTTTTGTATTGGAGCAGGAAGGCTGGACCCAAAACTGAAAATCTTTCGTCTCTTCTCCCTAATACATCCTCACAAGTACATCACAGTCTTGAGGAAGTACAATTAAAAAGGGGGTAATCCTTTTTTCAAGTCCTCAGCTTTAATTTTCATGATTACGGTAGATTATGAGTCATTCTGAGTCTCCGTCTCCGGGAGAGACAGCGCCTTCTCTTCAGTCCCTTTCAACAGTTGTTTATGGCAGTTTCAGCCTCTTTCTGCCTCTCGGAGGCTCTTTATTTTTAAAGCAAGGCAGACAAGGCCTAAAATTATTCCATTAAAGAGGGGCAATTTTTGTAATGGGACTTAGAGTGCTTTGCAGAAGTGCAGGCAAGTTTCTTCAATATCCTGAGCATTATTCGCTCATTTAGTTAAATGATGTTTCTAATTCCCTGGTA